>NW_026623954.1:156072-158081 GCF_030028575.1 Malurus melanocephalus
AAAAAAAAAAAAAAAAAAAAAAAAAAAAAAAAGTGGAGTTTTATCACTCCCACCTGAGGAAAAAGGACAAAAAAAACCCCCTAACTTCTGCCTCGTTAAGATAAACAATATTAATATTTAAAAAAATCACAAAAAAATGCAAACACCTTCCTGTAGAAAAGCAGCAGAAGCCAGGAATTATTATTATAATTTTATTATTGTCATTTTGATCTGTCTTTCCCCAAATTTTTGCATATTCCAATCCTCCAAGGGCACGTTCCTGTCCTCCTTTCATGCTCTAAGWACCCCTCAGATGCAGAAAGTTCACAATTAGAGGGAAAATAAAAAAATGCCAGAGTTTTGCTTCTCAGCCCTGGAAGTGCTGCAGGAAGACCACAAAATGTGGGGTTATCTGAATTCCTCTGGAACAGCAGCTCYTTTGAAAAGATGCCGTTTTTAACGTCCCAGTTTTCTCCAAAACTTCTCGGAGCTGAATCCCGACCTCCCAGCGCGCAACCGGTTCGGAGAGGCGGCTCTGATCCTCACCTGGAGCCACGGATTCCTTTTTGTAGGACAACCAGAATTATCTCCTGACAATAACCCTAAAAATACCTGCATTGTATGAGGTGAATGAATGATTTCTTCGAAGGGGATGGTCACAGTCAGCCCAAAACAGGGCTGGGAAGGGATGAACCAACTAAGGGAGCCGTTCCCAGCAGCAAATCTGTCCTTTCCTCACCAACTTCCTCCCAGTCATTCCAGGAGTAACACCCAAAATTTGAGGCCACGCTGGGAGAAAAGCTGGCAGGCCTGGGCTGAGCAGGAGCCAGGTGCATTTAAGGCTAAAAAAAGCAGGTGACAGCTCTGTGCATGGAAATGCAAACAGCAACGGAGCACAGCCCCGGCCACACTCAGGGCTCCCACGGAAACACGGTGAGCAAAGCCAAGAGGATAAAAATCCACACAAACAGAAGGCCAGCTGTGAATTTGGAAGGAAATATCACAGAATTCCAGGAAATATCACAGAATCACAGAATTTCAGAATGGTTGAGGTGGGAAAGAACCTCTAAGAACATCTTACACCACCTCTTGCATTAGATCAGGCTGCTCCAACCTGGAGTTGGACATTTCCAGGGATGGAGCAGCCACAGATTTTTATTGAAAATTGTATCAGCACCTCAGCACCCAGACAATAAAAAAAAAAGGCTCCTTGAAGAGTGCATTAAAAAAAAGGCTCCTTGAGGTGTGCTCAAGGATCCCTAAAAACTTCGGGATTATCCCAGAATGGATCTGCTGGCAATCTGGCCAGGAAATAGCGAGGCCAGGAAAAACCAAGGAGYTTTTGCCGAGGAGGATTCCCCAGCAGAGCTGAGGGCCAAGATTTTGCCACGGCTGCCAACTGCAGAGGCAGCGGTGCCGGTCCCACGAGGTGGAGCTGGAACTCTGCTCCCTCTCCCTGCTCCCAGGCAGGATTAAACCTGGGAGTATTTAATTAGAACAGAGGCGACTTAAGCCTGTGGGTCACACCGGGAGGCAGCTCACAAAGCTTTCCTGCCATGGCAGAGAGGGTTCTTCACACCCTGGATCCTGCCCTGGCTGAGGAATGATGCCAAACTCAGAGCTGGATCTGCAGGGTTGGTGTCAATTCTGCTCCTGCCAAAACTCCCCGTGACTCAGAGACCTCAAAAACGCTCTCTCTCAGTGGGCACTGAGTGTCCTCAGCCTCCCYGAGGTGATAAAATCCACATTTGATTGCAAGGTCCAGCGAGTTTGTAGCTCAGATTTGGCTCTCAATGACCAGCACTGATGCGGATTTTTCTGAGATTGTCATTGAGCCAATGTGTCCTGAGCTGAGTCCTCTKCCAGGGATGTGGGTTCTGGACATCACCGAGTGCCAGCTCACCAAGGAGAGCCCAAAATCCCTCAATTCCAGCCTGGAAAACCTCTCTCTTTGAGTTCCTCAAGCTCTACAGACTTTCCAGAGGTTTAAAATCGAGGTATTCCCAGAAAATAATCACTCAACAAAGCCG
>NW_026623954.1:159171-165891 GCF_030028575.1 Malurus melanocephalus
CCAGGGATGGAGCAGGAGGAGAAAAGCCTCCAAATCCTGCTGAAACAGCAATTGCAGCCTCTGTGCCCTGGTCAGACTCTTCCTCCAGGAAACCCTYGTGGTAATTTTCCAAGACATCACCTTTGGGATAATATTCTGTTTGAGAAGCCATTTTACCAGGTTTTGCTGTGCTCAGCAGCTGATAAAAGGGAATATTTTCTGGAGCAATCTAGGATGACACCACTTCTTCCTGTTCTACTGAAATTCACCCTGAACTGCTTTGCCTTACGTAGGGAACCCTTCCCAGATCCACCTTGGAGCACGGAAAATGCTTTAAATTCACATTTTACAGGCCCACTGYAGCAAAGGGAAGCCCCAGAGGGTGGAATGATGGAGAATTTTGGAGAGACAACCCCCACTAARCTCCTCAGGAAGGCTGTTTACATCCAGCTCTGCTCTTCATGGAAACAGGGAGATGACAGAATCCCAGAAYGGTTTGKCTTGGAAGGGACCTTCAGGATCACCTCGTTCCACCCCTGCCCTGATGCTCTCACCGGACAGCAGCGAGGTTTTATTTTGGAGGCTGGAAAAGTTGGAAAACAGCCTGGATAGCCCAGCACTCCTCCTCCTGCCAGRAAAATCCTCAAAATCTGCACTGGGATTGCTTTTTCCTGCTGCTTTAGACACAGAAACATCCACTCTCCATCCTCCACCATCCCCTCTGTCCTGAAGGGTTTTTCCAGGATATCTGCACTGTTTTTCCAGAATCCCTGCAAATTCCAAAGCCAGGTTGAACAGGGCTTGGAGCAACYTGGGACAGYAGAAGRTGGCAGAGAGGATGGGAAGAGAAGAATTTAAAGATCCTTTTCCAACTSAAACCATTCTGAGATTCCACACCCRACCYGGYTCCGCGGTGCCACCGGAAYGTGCCCCTTTGGCACRGCGATCCCGGCCTCCAGGAGCCACTGAGAGCCAAGTCTTGCATTATAGGATCATGTTGATGTCTTTACGTAGCCCGTTCCCTCGTTCCTGCTGCTTAACGATGTCTAATTCCATTAGGATCCGAGCCATCGGCGTCCCGTAAACACCCAATGCCATCCCCGGCGGGATCGGGCAGGGAATACCTGGAAAACCGGCCAAGCCGGGAAGGATCCCGGACAAATATAGATCTCCGAGGAGTATCTTTAGATTAGCAGGCGGCTCTGCCCCCACTGAGACCCCAGGATTTACCTAAATAGCTCCTTCAGCACAGCCCAGAGCTCGGAGCTATTTTAAGCCAGCACCCTGCCCTACTTCCTAAGGAACAGCTTTCCCTCCTCCTGCCTTCCCCTGCAGCCAGAGCAGCCCCAAACCCACTCCCCTCCACTCTGACACCTCTCGTTAAATAAAAAAATACCATTTTGGCACGGTAKCTGATTAATCCAAGCTCATTTATTGCTACAAGGCCCTTCACGGCCTCGAGCAGGGAAAAGGGGATTAACCTTTCCCAGCCTGATATCCGGAAATTCAACGTTCAACAGCGAAATGTGGAGGGACATGACCTCCAGAACCCATCTGAGGCAGCTGGGGTTATTCCCAGAGGAAAAGGGATAAATCCCAGCCCTATCCATGTGTCCTGATGCCTTTTTGCTGTTCCATAATGGGGTTTTGTGCCCAAGGCTGGCGCTGGGTTTGGTGTTTGCCACCAGCGCTTCTGTTAATTAGCACATTCATTAGCACGTTAATTAGCACAGCAGAGCATCCATATATCCCAGGATCCATAGATCTGGCAGTTGGAGCCCAAAAAGAGGCACCTCTGGCTCTGTTGGGCATCTCAGGGCTCCAGGAATGAGCTGGATTGGAACAGCTTGTGTTATCCCAAGATATTTCARTTTGGATTCATTTTTGGGATGAAAYGCMACAATATCCAGCAAAATCAGCCCCAAGCCTGGCACAACCCCAAACTGGCCCCTTTTCCAGCACATCCCATTCATGGATAACAAAGCATCTTTCCTGTTTATACMATAATAATACCAGAATTACTTGGACACCTGTTTTGGGGGGGATTTCTGGAAACYCTCCCAAAATCCCACATTCCCAAGCAATTCAAGGGATCCCAAGGAGTTCCTGCTTTAAGGACTGCCTCACCCCACACCTCCTTSAGCTCTCTGTCCAGCCAAGTTGCTGTATTATGACACAACTTGCTTTTTAGGGATCCCCCTCCACGTCTTGACCCTGGTGGCATTCACACTTTTCCCTTGGCATCCCAAGGTCCGAGCACATGGACCTTGGCCTTTACTCCATTTTTAGCCATTTTCTCAGCTCCTTTTTCCCTCTGGGTATTCCTTAATTCCTACAAAACATCAACACTAAATAATCCAAACCGACCAGTGCGTTTAAAACCCCACAATTTCCTTTATATTTAAGATTTTCCTCAATGAAAAAGCCACTTTGATTTTCGGATCATGATGAAAATTCCCGACAGCTCCCAACCTGGAGGAAATCCAGTAGCTGATATTAAAAAGGAATTTATAAAGAGTTGTAGCCGATATTAAAAACAAGGTGGGTAGAAAGCTGAACATTTTTCATCCCCCAAAAGCATCTTCAGGCAGAGAGATGAACCAGAACAGGCAGCGATTGATCTGACGTTGGGTTTGGGCTCCCRCGGGAGCCTCGCTGAACAAACCCCGTGGGAACGCTCTCGGTGCCTCCAGCGGCGTCTCCGCCACGCTCCGAAGGAACCAGGAGCTCCCCCGTGTCCCCAGGAATCCTGGCTGGGTGTGAAACAGAGCAGTGACAGCACGGAATTGTGGATTATGGAATGGTTTGGGGTGGAAGGATCTTAAATCACAKCCAGTCCCACTCCCTGGACACCTCCAGGGTGCTCCAAGCTGGTCTTGGGCACTCCCAGGGATGGAGCAGCCACAGCTCCTTTGGGAAWTCCAYCCCAACCCTTCACCACACTCAAAGYGAAGGATTTTTCGCCAACATCCTTCCCTCTGGCAGTTGGAATCCTTTTCCCTTTGTCCWGACCCTTTTCCCAAGTTCCTCTCCCTACTCAAACACATCCCAGAGGCTCCCACATGAAGTGGACACTGACATTTCAGGGAGCATCACACATGGGGTTTAAAATTCTCACACACATCTTAAATGTCTTCAATTGGGGAAAAAAAACAAACTGGACATGCAGAAAGGGGCCTGAAAGTCCTTAGGAAAGGACAGCAAAAGCACAAATTTGGAAAATCCACCCATTTCCAGGACACTTTTGGCTACAGCATCCTGCTTTACACCACAATTCCTGGTTTTTAGCCCATCTCAAAAAAGCAGGAATTCATTTCAGGAATCCCAACCAGGCACTAGGAAACAGGGTGGGAATTAGGGATGTCTCTGAATTCTAACACCACTGCTGAAAAGAGGGCACTGGATCCCAGCTCAGCAGCTTCCCAACGTTTTATCCATGATACACAAAATAATAACACAAGMGGGAGAAAAATTCCAGGGGATTATTTGCTCCAGCTTGGCCTGGTGTCTAAATACCAATATCCTGGGTTTTTAAAGGATTTGTCATGGATGYAAATGCACATGGAGAGAGCTGGGTCACCTCCTGGCACTGTCAGGTGTCAGAGATAAAAGGATTCTCCATCCTTCCCAGAGGATGTCACACCTTCTAGTGTGACAAAATTTAACCAAAAAATGCAGCAAAATCTCAAAAAGGTTTGTTTTAAAGGGACACAGAGAGGGGGAACACCCCGAGCTCCAGGATCCATCCACTGCAGCAGCGCAAAGCATCGTTCCCACCTGCCTGAATAATGAGGATTTTATGGGATGTGGATCCATCAGTCAATTCCATGGATCCACCAGATCATTCAAATCTAATTTTGGGTTAATGCAGACAACCAGACCCTCTAATCCCTCAGATTCCCAGCAGAACCTTCCCAAATTACAAAGAATGCCAGGTTTGGATATTAATGGTCTCCATCACCATCAACCATCAGTTTCCTGCTAAAACTGGGCTACAAWGAGCAATCCTTGCCTCAAAATTYGAGATTTTAATAAAAAGTAACTCCYRACAAACCCTAAAATCTGAGATTTAACAAAAAGCAACTCCTGACCTACCCCAAAATCAAGATTTTAATATAAACCAGTTCTTGAAGCACCCAAAATCTGAAGATTTTTAAAAAAAGCAATTCCTGGCCTACATCAAAATTCAAGATTTTAATAAAAATCAATCCTTGACGCATCCCAAAATTCAAGATTTTAATAACGAAGCTGCCTCAGTACAAGTTTTAGCCCAAAATTGCATTTCCTCTGACTAAATGTAATTACAGTTAAGGCTTCTGCAGGGCCCTGGAGATGTAAATATATAGGTTAAACATAGTTAAAATTCCACATCCTACTTAATTGCAGGCATTTTCCACGGAACAAAATGAGCTTTTATCTTCTGCTTTTAATTATTAATAACCACGAACAATGTCACCACCTTTAAACAATAATCCCGGCCGCAGAAGGAGATATTTCTCCCCTAAATTTCCACAGTGCACCCGGGGGAATAAGAGACAATCTTTGGGAAGTTCACATGGATTTTGGAACGCTGGAGCACGGAGAGAGCAGGCCTTGAGCCTCCAACCCACCTGGAGAGGGATTAATGACCACAATCTGCGGACCACGAGGTTATGACAGGGTTGCCAAAACCCCTGAGAGGATCCCTGAGAGGGATTCCCAAATTTTGGAAGCTCCAGGAGCAGGGAAAGCAGTCGGATTGGGCCGACTCAGCTGAATCATAATGGCTGCATTGACATTACCTTTCCCGAACAAGGCCAACCTAAACACAGGCAGCTGCCTGGGATTTAGCAGGAGATTTACGGACAGCACCGGCCGCTCCGGCTGCCCGGAGACCTACAAATCACCACGCCACACGTAYGGCTCCGGGAACACCCCCGGATCCCCCAAATCCGTCAGCGTTCCGGGATTATTCCCACAAAAAAATAAAAAAAAMCACCCTCCCTGCCGTGCGGAGCTTCCCCGAGCCTGAGGGGCCTCCACGCTCCGGCTGCCACCCGGATCCCCTTTCCCTGGGTTTGAGGTTATTAACATCAAACATGTGATCGGCCACATGACAGGCTAAAGAAGAAAAAAAAAAAAAAAAACGGGGGGGGAAAAAAAAAAAAAAAATCGCTCGGACACATCCAGAGGGGAAGGGAGAGATGGCAGCGTGGTGGTGGGTACAGCTCCATGTCCACGGATTACAACCATTCCTGGGAAATCGCTCCTTCCCAGAGGCCCGCAATGATGGAAGCCATGGCGGGAGGAGGTTAATAACGGGGTGATTGTGTAACTTGGAGCCTCCCGGCGAAAGTTGAGGCACCGGGTGGATGTTGCCGGTGCGTGGGGACCAGGATGGCACCGGATCAATTAGGGCAGCGAAATGTGCATCCCCCCAGCCTCCTCCTCCTCCTCCTCCTCCCGATCCAGGAGTTTCTCCGCTAACGTATTTCTCTCCTCATTAACTGCTTCGGTGTCTTCTGCTCTTTCCAAAATAGTACCTACTATAACGGGGCCCGCAGAAGGGGCCAGCTGGCACCCGCCGCGGGGCATCCAGACACGGAGCAGGGATTTGGGGGAGGAAAGACACGGGGAACCGGCGGGATGAGGGCAGGGAGGGCTCTCATCCCTCCCTCCCCCCAAATCCTCAGAGAACCCCAATTTTCCTCCAGAGCAGGGGCTCAGCACCCAAATTTAGCGGTGAGCACCTCGTGGGGATGATGAAGGCCACTCCAGGATGGGGATGTCCCCATGAAAGGGATGTCCCTTGCTGTCACCCCCGCTGTCACCCCAGGCAGGCAGCACCGCTGTCCCCATGACCCCCCAGCCGGAGAATGGAGGGAGAGGGCCTAATCCTCTTGGAGCAGGGGGTTAAAAATGCCCCCCTTCATCCCCCAAAAAAGCAGAGATGCCCCCCCCCCAACCAAAGGCCCCTCAGCACAGGTTTCTGATAGAAAGGGGGTGTCCCCCCAGCCCGATCCCCCCACTCAGGGCTCTCCCTTAAGGGGGGTGTCCCACTGGACCCCCCCTCCTGCAGCTCCAGGCATCCCCCTCCCTCTTTCCTGGAGATCACCCCCCAAACTACGCTCCCCACCCCGATTTTCCAGCTTCCCCCAAACTGGGGGTGGCCCCCCATTTCCCCCCACTCAGAGGATGGGGATGACACCCCAAACCAGAGCCCCCCTTAAAGGGAGATCACCCACCASAACACCCTGTCCTGACCATTCCATGCATCCCTACCCCCCATAGCCCCCAGGGCCCTCCTTTAACGGGGGTGCCCCACCAGAACACTCCCCTCCTCAAATCACGCTGTCCCCCCCCTTTCTCCGGGCTCCCCCAGCCTGGGGACCCCCCCTCAAATGAGGCTCCCCCTCCAGAACAGGCTCCCCCCCACCCAAACCAGGCATCCCCCTCCCTTTCTCCGGGTTTCCCAAGCCGGGGGGGCTCCGCTAACCCGAGGACCCCCCCCAAACCAGGCATACCCCCATATTTCTAGGGAAWACCCCGCTATTCCACGCTCCCCCTCCTCCCATATCACGCTCCCCCTCCTCTCCTTTCTCCACGCTCCTCCAACCTGAGGACGCCCCCCCAAAATAAGCCTTCCCCCTTTTTTTCGAGCTCCCCCAGTTTAGGGAAGCCCCCCTTTAACCACGCTGCGCCCCTCCTTTCTCGCGGCTCCCCAAACCTGGGATCCCCCCGTAAAATCACGCTTTCCCCCCC
>NW_026623954.1:166946-169195 GCF_030028575.1 Malurus melanocephalus
AAATTCCTCCCCAAACCTTTCCAGGGATTCCATGACCCCATCCAGCACCATTTGCTGAGAAAATTCAGGTTTCAGGCATTCACCAAAACACAAGGATTTTGCAGCAGAAAAGAGCCCACCCAAAGCACTGATGAGTGGGAGCAAGTCAGATGCTGTGACCTTCCTTCCTTAATAAAGCATTAATTTTTTTATAAAACACCCCAGAATGTCAAGATTTGGTTTCTTAAGCTGCAACAGGGTTTCTAAAAATTGCATTTGCTGCTCGGAGCTGGCAGCTGGGGGGAAACGGTGTAGAAAAAGGCTTGTTTGTATTGTTTTACCCAGACCCATTTCATCTGCAAGAGTGGAGCTAGTGAGAAAAAAAAAAAAAAAAAAAAAAAAAAAAAAAAAGGGGAAGTAGAAAAGTAGAAAAGCAAAGTTTGCTTTTTTTTTCCCCTCCGAATGCAGGGTGGGAAAACAAAACCAGGACAGAAATACTGCCCAGAGCTGGGCTCGTATAAACCAGAGAGGAATCCAGCATCCCACACCTCCCACCCAGCWGGAAATACATTTCAGATAAACGGCTTGGAAATATATTTCAGATAAATTAAAATATAGATATCTAAAATACAATGAAGGCAGGTTTTTTTTTTTTGGTTTTTTTTGGAGCCGCAAAGGCCGTGCCATGCGGGCGGGCCGGGGGTTTGTCAGTGCCACCTCCCGTCAGCCGCGCCGCACTGCACAGCCACGGAAAATCCAGCTGGAAAAATGGGATTGCATCACCCAACCCTTCCYCTCGGGAAAAAATCCTGAGCCAGCAGCTCTCCCACCCTTCCATCCCACACCAGCAAAGAGGATTTCACTGCTGGAGCACGCCCGGGGCCCCTCCGTCATTACAGAATATATTTTATTTATGGAATTTTACAAATATCTGTACAATTCACGTGACATTAAGTTAACGCTCTTTTTTGTTTCGGCGCCTTCTCTCCTACAACACCTGAGTTATAATTGAAATACTGAGATGGAACTCGAGTTTCCGACCAGGGGGAAGGAGGTGCGGATGAAAATCCCCGAGGAGCTCCATTTGGGTGGGTTTTYCTCCTCATCCTCCCCATCCCTTTCCCGCTGGCAGGTGCCCGCCTGCCCAGCTGGGAACAGGAGCTCTCTCTCTTTTCTCACCCCTCACATCCCAAATCTCCAGGCTGCAGATTTCTCAGGGAACAGGGATAAACTCAAAAACAAGAAGACAATAGATTCATGATTCCCACTGGCTCTGAGGAAGCCAAACCCTGCTCCTTGCACTTCCCAGCTCTTGGGGACCTCCACAGGGGACAAACACCCCGATTCCCCCCATYCTCCAGCYGGGAYGCAGCTCCAGCACCCTGTTTTTCCTTGCCACAYGGGTTTTTCCTTGAGAGAGAGAGAGGAGAGGGCACCTGTGCCAGTCAAAGGACTCAGATTTTCCACATCAAGGCGGTCAGCTGGGGCTGCAGCTCTCTCAAGCAAGGAAAAAGCGTTTCCAAATGCCCCTTTCGTCCTGGAATCGGCAGCAYGGGGAATGACTGCGAGGTGCTGAGTGACTTCCCGAGCCAGGACAGGTCACGGGGCTCTGTCCCCGMGGGAAAAGTGATTTATGGTGACAATTCACAAGGGACAGCACACGGGACAAAGCAGAGCCCATCTCTCCTTGAGGGAATCACCCCAGGAACACGTGGCACCTCTGGGTGAAGGGTGATCCCAAAAAGGTTCCCTGCTCCTCAAGAAGTTGATGTTTAGGTTTTGGGGTGCAGGACAAAGCCAAGGCTCGGGGGGTGCTGAGGGGACAAATGCCCAGCCTAGAAAAGCCCCYGAGATGAAGATCCATGAGGATCCCRGCCGATCCCAGGGGCTCAGTGACAGCTGTTGGCAGCTCAGGAAGAACATCAGCCAGCTGGGAACTGCRGGAATTCAGGGATTGCAGCGATCCAAGCAGGGTACAACACTGCCAGGGTGCTGTGCCAGGGGCTGAGSTCCCTCTGTGCTGCGATGGGCAGGAAAAACACCCGACACAGCCTCGGCTTTGCCTTCCACGGGGTGGGAAAAGAAGAAATGGGAGCCTCAGCGCCAGCACGGTGCCAGGTGGCACCACAGGCCACCACCCTGTCACACCCCACACACCTGCACAGGTGGGGAGCGAAGGAAGACGCTTCACAAACACTCCACAAACCTTTCCCAAAGCACCTGCACCGTTCCTGATCCCAATCCTATGAGGGATTCCCCCGAATCCACAC
>NW_026623954.1:169606-176216 GCF_030028575.1 Malurus melanocephalus
GGGTCAGGACACCCTGCCAGGCTTCTCCCAACAGCCCAAGTGTCACCTCAACCCAGTTTGGTGTCCTCTGCTCCGAGCACTGACACCCAAAATGTGCTTTAAACCCCTGCCCTCTTCACCCCGCTCTTCCCAGGGCATTGTCCGGGCTGAAGCAGAGTGGAAGCAGTCGRATGAAGGTGATATCACAAACCTCCTCATCCTCAGAGAGCACAGCTATGAGAGCTGATGGTGGAGAATGCTCTGAGAAGGGTCTGTCCCCATCTGTCCCCMTCACACACCCCCAAAGGGGTCAGGACAGCGCCGTGTCTGTCCCATGGGAAYGCTCCGAGCACGGCTGGAGCAGCTCCTGTCTCCCCACTCCATCCTTCCTGGGAGAGGCGAGGAGAGAAGGGATGTGACACTGGGAAGAGTCAGGTCAGTCCTATGGGAAGGGGAATTCCACTTCCCCTCGGCCTTAAACCAGAATAAAGTCCATGGAATAGCTTTCAAAGCAAAGTCTCTCCTGTAGTGTGACGTCAGTGCCCGCACAGGTACCGTCGTAGGTTTGCAGCAGGAAAAGGAAAAAAAAAACCAAAAAAAAAGAAAAAAAACACCCTTTCCCTCCCCCCCCCAAAAAAACATGGAAAAACTGGATCAGGGCTGCAGCTCGGGCTGGTCCTACCCTATCTGGATCTGCCCCGAGTACATGGTGAGCAGCACCATGATGGTGAAACCCGTGAGCAGCCCCGCGTTCTGGATGGCGAAGGTGATCAGGGCGCTGCCGTTCTGCTCGTCCTCCCGGCTCACYTCATTCATCTCTGGGAACTGGGGGGAAAAATTGGGATGGCAGGGCTCAGTCACACTCCCTTCCCCAGCAAACACCCACCAGCCTCCCACCTCAKGGGTTCCAGCCAGGCAAAGCAAAGCAGAGGGGACAGAGCAAACCCTGCCGTGCCTGCCTCGCCTCCAGGCTGAGGGCAAGCAGAGCTTTTTGTAGGAAAAAAACCCTGGGGCTCAGGATTTGGGGTTCAAGATTGGGCTCAGCATTTGGAGCTCAGGATTTAGGCTCAGGATTTGGGGTTCAGGGTTTGGGGTTCAGGATTTGGGCTCAGGATTTGGGGTTCAGGATTTGGAGTTCAAGATTGGGCTCAGGATTTGGGGGTCAGGATTTGGGGGTCAGGATGTGGCACTCAGGATTTGAGGCTTGGGATTTGGGGCTCACTATTTGGGGTTAAGGATTTGGCGCTCGCGATTTGGTGCTCAGGATTTGGGGTTAAGGATTTGAGGCTCAGGATTTAGGGCTCACGATTTGGGGCTCGGGATTTGGGGTTCACAATTTGGGGTTCACAATTTGGGGCTCAGGATTTACCATGTCAGCCAATGCTATGTACAGGAACATCCCTCCAGCCAGAGCGAAGATCCAGTTGGCAGAGAAGTGGCTGCCAGCCACGATGCCAAAGGCCAGGCCCACGTAGCAGCAGCAGGCRGAGATGAAGTTGAAGAAGAGCGCCTGGCGGATGGTCATGCCAGCATTGAGCAGGATCACAAARTCCCCTGTGGGAGAACAGGGCAGGAGGATGAGGAGGGAAGGGCTGTCAGCAGCATCAGGCACTGGTGTGAGTTTGAGGTCACAGAATCCTGGAATTCCTCAAAAGCACCCCCAAAAATCACATCATCACATCCTGCTGGCACTGGGCACTGACCATCCCAGAACCCCTAAATTTAGACCTTCACACCTAAACCCTCCTCTCTTTCACTGACCACTCCACTGCTCCTGAATTCGGACATTCACACCCAAACCCACCTTCCCCCTCCACTGCTCCTGAATTCGGACATTCACACCCAAACCTGCCTCTCTCCTCCCTCCACTGCTCCTGAATTTGGACATTCACACCCAAACCTGCCTCTCTCCTCCCTCCACTGCTCCTAAATTTGGACATTTACACCCAAAGCTGCCTCCCCCCACTGACCACAGCACTCTCCCTAAATTTGGACATTCACACCCAAATCTGCCTCCCCCCACTGACCACAGCACTTTCCCTAAATTTGGGTTTTCACACCCAAAGCTGCCTCCCCCCACTGACCACAGCACTGTCCCTAAATTTGGACATTTACACCCAAACATGCCTCCCCCCACTGACCACAGCACTGTCCCTAAATCCAGACGTTCACACCCAAACCCGCCTCCCCCCTCCCAAACCAACGAGGTGTCGAGGGTTTTTTTTTTTTGTCTTCAGATGCCTCCATCTAAATTTAAATCTCAGACATCATATTACCTCGTTATTTTTAGAGCGGCGATTACTCAGTGCCGTTTACAGCCCTCCCTTTCTCTCCCCTCAGCAGCATCACCGTTTATTCCACCCCAAAATTTCCTGGATGGAAAAAAAGGACCAGGGGAAGATCCAAGGAGTGCCATACCCAGCTCGTGTGGGAATTCCTCGCAGAGGATGGCCACSGAGGTGCTGATCCCTTGGAACACAGACACGGTGAAGGATGCACCAATGGCCAGGCCGTCGATAAAATTGTGGAGGCCGTCACTGAGCGTGATCATCCAGGCCAACGTCCCGATGTCGGAGTATCTCACCTCCTTCAGCCAGTAGCACGCGCTCTGCGAGGCCTGCAGGTCCTGCCACAGCACCCAAATGGGGTCACTGAGCCCTCCTCCAGCTGGGAAATCACCCCCTACTCATTTTACCCACTCATTAAACCCACTCATTTTACCCACTCATTAATCCCATTTGTTCCCACCACGCACGGCGGATTTGGGCTGCCCGATGTTTTTTTTTTGCTGTAATCCACAGGGTGAGGTGCTCACCTGGACAGAGAGGGAGCCCACCACRGCCTTCTCATCCCCGGAGGGGGGCTTGCACTCCAGCTCGTTGGTGATGTGTGGGATCATGTGGTCCAGGTCCCCGTTCTGCAGCTTCTCTGTCACCCCCTCCTCCCGGTCCTTCTTAGAGGGCAGAGCCTCGGGGCCGTAGTGGCTGTGCCCGTGGTGGTGCTGTGGGATCAGGGGATTTGGGGTGTCAGCCACTCCAATATTCCTGCTGTCTCCTACCCTGCCACCCCAATGTTCCTGCTGTTTCCCACCCCGATATTCCTGCTGTCTCCTACCCTGCCACACCAATATTCCTGCTGTTTCCCACCCCAATATTCCTGCTGTTTCCCACCCCAATATTCCTGCTGTTTCCCACCCCAATATTCCTGCTGTCTCCTACCCGGCCACCCCAATATTCCTGCTGTTCCCCATCCCCATATTCCTGCTGTTTCCCACCCCACCATCCCGATATTCCTGCTGTTCCCCACCCCAATATTCCTGCTCTCACCTCACCATCCCGATATTCCTGCTGTTTCCCACCCCAATATTCCTGCTGTTCCCCACCCCAATATTCCTGCTGTTCCCCACCCCAATATTCCTGCTGTTCCCCACCCCAATATTCCTGCTGTTCCCCATCCCAATATTCCTGCTGTTCCCCACCCCAATATTCCTGCTGTTCCCCATCCCAATATTCCTGCTGTTCCCCACCCCAATGTTCCTGCTGTTCCCCATCCCAATATTCCTGCTGTTCCCCATCCCAATATTCCTGCTGTTCCCCATCCCAATATTCCTGCTGTTTCCCACCCTGCCATCCCCTGCTCATCCTCACCTGATCCTTCTGCTTCAGGAGCATCTTCAGGATCTTCTCTGTGAAGAAGAAGAGGTAGAAGCCCCCGAACACCACGGCRGATTTGGAAACGTAATAATCTTCCTGAGGGTTGAAGCCAAACGCCTGCGGGCAGGAGGGGACACGGGAGAGGATGAGGAGCAGCCCCTGGCAATGCTCTTCATCTGCCTTTGTCCCTGGGGTGACACTGGAGGGGTGACACAGCTTTGAGCTCTCTCTGAGRAGCAGCTGCTTTGGGGCCAAACTCAGAAAACGCCTCTGTGCACCTTTAATCTCCCTCATTCCCTCATCCGAGCCGGCTGTGCCCAAAAAATTGAATCCAGCACCTGCAGTGGGGCAGGGGTGCCAAAACTCTGCATGGAGAACCTGCCTCCAGGGCTAGAAAAAGCCAGAAAAGGCAATAAAACAATGATTTTCTACTTGAAGCAGAGGGGGGATCTCCCTGGAGTGATTTTTCTCCAAACTCCAGCTCCGAGGGGCTTCCAGCCCTCCCTACCTCGCTCTGACGCCCAGAGAGACAGAGAAACATCCCCCGAGAGAGAGAGAAAAACACCAAACCGCCGGTCCTGTCCCTACCTCGGGAATGAGCTGGAAGAGGGCGTTGGAGTAGAGAGTTCCAATCGCCAGAGCTATGAAGTAGAGGAGCAGCCGCTTGTAAAATGTCTTCTTCATGAAGGGCACCACGCTGGCTCCAACCAGCGAGCACAGGGAGATGACGGAGACGCAGAGGAAACCGTAACCCCAGACTGGGAGAGCCAAACCCCACCCCGGGGAGACGATGGGGAGATGGGAAGGAGGGACGAGATCAACGTGGGGATGGTGAGCAGGGAAGGAATCCGCACCGACAGGACAGAGAGGAGGGAGGGAGGGAGAGAAGAGGACATTCATTAGTGATTGTCGTTCATCTGGCGCGGCCTCGAAAGGGCGAACCCGGCGCTGAGCGGCTTTGGGAATGGCTCTTTGGGAAAGTTTGGCTTTCCCAGCTGGGTTTTGGCAGCTAAAACAGGTCCAGCTCTGCTCTAGAAGCCATTCCCAAGCCACGGAGCACACGGATTCCCCCAGCACCTCGTGTGCTCCGTCCCCATCCCGCAGCCRGGATGCTCCGGGTGCTGGCGGGGCTGGAGCGCACCTTCAGCGTTTCAATTCCTGCCACATCAGGAATTAGAGGCGCTTGGTTTCTATGTCCAGCAGATAAAAATTGTAGTTCTGGAGCTGAAAAGGAGCTTTGGGAAAATATCCCACTGCCAGCATGGATGAGGCGTGCAAAACAGGCAATGCCAGGGGGGAAAACCCACTGGAATTTTAATGCTGGATGTGCAGGAGCTCAAATCCAGCTCATCCTCTGAGGAGACACCTGGATCACGTTCCAAATGTTTCCAGTCCAGGTGGATTTCTTCAGCTCCAGAACTGCGCAATTACAACACAATTAATTTGCGATATTTCTGTCGGTCCCATCAGAGCACCAGGAAACCTCACGGAAGGTGGAACCATCGTGGGGACATCGGGCTGGGATGGAGTGAGCAAAGAAATAAAGGCAATTCATGGCTTTGTACAAGTTGGTTGATTCTGGAGGAAGCCAATGCTTCTCCAGGCTATTCTCCATGCTTTTATAAGAATATTTCATCATATTTTCATAAATATTTTGCATTTTTTTCCCTCTGGCTTGTGCCAGMAGTGCTGCCACAAGCRTGAYTGAGCAGGATAAACCSCTGGACACACAGAGCAGTTTCTCCCAGCACATCCCCACTGCTCAAACCCAGCAGGGACAGAGGACACGCGGGGTTCCTGGTGCTCAGAGAGGTGAGAAAAGCCCTGCAGAGCCCCTTGAGCCAAGCCCTGAGCCTCGGGTGACGAGGGATCTGATCGATTCGGCGGGGTGGAGGCAGAGAGGGCRCCCGGGGAGCTGCCCCCGGAGACGGGAGAGAGGCAGGGACGTTCTACCGCACCTCTGGGATGAGCTGGAAGAGCGCGTTAGAGAGCAGCGTGCCGATGGAGAGAGCGATGAAAAACAGCAGCACCCGGCTGAAAAACRCCTTCTGGGAGCAGGGCACGATGAGGACTCCGAGCAGGGAGGCCACGTTAATCATGGACACACTGAGAAAACCAAAGCCCCACACTGCGGAACGAGAAGAAAYGAGGGCCAGACATTACCGAGGCTCTTGGAGAGCCTGGGCATTTGGGAAAGGATGGCTCCGGGGCTGTTCCCCGTGCTCCAGATGCTCCAGCTGCCACAAAATCGGTGTTTTTTGGTGGCAATGAAGTGCCAGGTTCCTTGGGAAAGGTTTTTCCTGGGCTGGCTCCAGTGTGGAAAAGCCGAGCTGTGCTCAGAGCTGATCCCAGACCTTGAGCAGCGCTGGGATCCGGATAAGCAGGAGCTGGYTGAGCATCCCGAGGGTCCCTCCAGGGGAAGGATCACCCCCTCCCACCCACGGGAACTCCCAGCRGAGCCCCCTCCTCATCCAGCTATCCCGGAGGCACGGAGGTTATCCCAGAAAAACCACAAAACACGGCACAATCCGCAGCGAGGAGAACTCAGGGAATTCCCAACAACAGGAACTGCTGTCCCACATGTCCCTGGATGCCTCACACCCCAAACTCCGTGTCCCCCTGAGCTCCCTGCTCACCTTCAGCCGAGCTGGGCCKGCTCTCCTCTGTCTGCTCATTCTCCTCATTTTCCAGGTTTTCGGAGGCGCACGCCCCCGACTCCAGCTGCTGCAGGATGGTGGGGCAGAACTCCTTGAACTCGCTGTGGCCCATGGTGGAGCCCTCGCTCAGGTTGTGGATGGCGAAAAGCTCCGTGGCGCTGAAGCACTGGGGGAGGGAAAGGGGCAGGAAYGTGCCTTGAGATCCCCACAGCTCCRCGGGGAGATTTTGGGAGTCTGCAGGGAGGTTTAGGGAGTCCACAGGGAGGTTTTGTGGGGTCAGAGGGAGGTTTGGGGGGTTCAGAGGGAGGTTTTGGGGATCCA
>NW_026623954.1:177107-179677 GCF_030028575.1 Malurus melanocephalus
CACCACGCTGCTGTTATGGGGTTTGGGCATTCCCAGCGCTCCGACCGCCGCTCCGACCGCCGCTCCTCCACCCCAGAGATGGATTTATCCGTARGGAAAGAAAGGGGGACAGCGCTGCGAGCACCCAGATCCTCAAAAGGATGTTTTCCATACAAAATACCCCATTTTCCTCACCCTAAGGTGCCCCTTGCTCACCATGGGGTGCTGCCAGGACTGGGTGACGTTGGGCTCCTGGGGACCCTGGCAGAGCAGGATGGTGGGGAATCAGGCGGGGAAGGCAGTGCCTGTGCCACCCCAAARCCYGTGCCASCCCMAARSCYSKKSCMMCCCMAAASCCSKKSCMRCCCCAAAGCCAGCTCTCTCCAGCCYTTGGCCACGCGTGGGTCCCCTCAGTGTCACCAGGCTGGGACAAAAACACCTCCGGGAGCTCAATGCTGGCGCTCCGAGAACACGGGAGCCCCGAGGACAGAGGTGGCYTGTTGATGAGGTTATAATTTAACCAGGATAATTACCATGAACTGAATGCCTCCCCTGCTCCAAACGGAGGTGCCTTTATAGTGTTTGCCCAGAATCAATCCTTGCCCTCTCTGCTCCTTTCATGGGCGCCGGGAATCGATAAAAGAGGGGTGGCACGGAGCAAAGGAAGGGGTTCAGGGAGAGGGGGGCACGGCGGGCACGACCTGCACGTCCACCTTGGGAGGCACCCGAGAGCCTCGRGACGCCTTCCTGGAAAAGCTTCCCGGAAAGGTTGAGGGTGAATTCGGGATTAGCAAGGAGGAAATAAAAGTCTCCTTTCTCTGTGGATGCAGGAGACATCCTGATCCCAGCGTGGGGCTCCAGGGGCACCTCCTGATCCCCCTTCCCGGGGGCTCCGGGCGCTCCCCACCCCACCCCAGGACACCCCGCAGTGCCCTGGCCTGTGCTGACGGCTCCAGGCTCCTCCAAAAAACCAGCTCAGGATATTTTTGAAGCCCGGCCAAGCAATTGTTCCAAAAATAACCYGAGGCCAGGATTTCCAGGCCAAGGGGATGCCGGGGAACTGCAGGACCCCGCTCCCCACCCAGAACCCCATTCCCCCCGGAGGCTCCCACATTCCTGCAGGTTTTTACCAGCTTACCACCACTTTGTGAGCTTTGTTCTCAGGGAGCTTTCAACCTCCTCCTGCCAGGGCTTAGCTCGGATGCTTTGACTTAACCCCTCTCCTCCCAAAACCAGCGAGGGWGCTGGGAATCCCCTGCTGGGTGGGGGGACCCACGGGACCTCTGYTCCTTCAKCACCCCCAGACCCTTCCTCTGCCTYCCCATCCCAATCCACCCTTCCAGGGGCTTCCAGGTGGTTCCAGATGGGTTCTCCTGAGCCACACGGGACACCCAGCCAGCCGGTGAGTCCCACAGCGGCTGGCACGCTGCCCACCGTGCCAAAGTTTGTCCCRGCTGGCCGCACGTCGCGCTGGCCGCCCTTCGGTGCCCGTGCCAGCCCAGTGCTCCCCATATCCCCGCTCCCTGCGCACCGCTGGCCCGGCCCGTGCCAAGGCACGCACCTCCCTCCGCTGCCAAAACCCCTCCCGGGGGTTTCTCCCAAAGCCGGGCTCAGCCGGATACACCCGGGCTGGAAAACCGGACTCGGCTTTGCCCCCGCTGCCAAAGGAAAGGCAGGAAGAGCTGAGCGGGCAGAGCCGGGCAGCGGCCGGAGCTGCACAGACTCGCTCCGTTTTAGGGCAAAAGCAGGAGRAGGAGCCGCCCCTGAGGAAGAAAAAGGCCCGGAGAGGATCATCCCGGGGGGMTCCGAGCCGCTGGAATGCCAGGACAAGGCAGGACGGTGCCCAGCGCACCCAGCCTGGCATCCCGGGACAAACGGGATGCGGCAAACACCAAACAACACCGACCCTCGCCATCCCCTCCGCCAACCATGATCCTCCCGGAGCCTCCCGGAGCCTCCTGCCCGCTACCTTCAAGGGCGTCCTTCCACCGGGACCCGGAGCTCGGAGCCAGCGCCTGACCTACTTTATCGCAGCTCGGGATGGGGCACGGGGACAAACCGCTGCCACGGCAAAGGGACGGATGCCCGGGAAGGGGCTGTGCCCGGGAGCGATGCCCGGCAGCCACGACAGCACAACCCAGCTCCCAAGGCCGGGCAAACCCTTCCCGTGTCCCCGGGATTCACTTCCCAGAGATCATCGATCCCGGCCGCGATCCACAGCCGCTCCGAGCGGGAAGGTGACGCCGGGAATAAGAACCGCTGGCACAGCCGAGCATGACCCCGGCGACGTCAGCCCCGCGCCAGACGCGTCCCGAAATCCCGCTGGAGGGGAGGGGGGCAGCCAGGATCCCAAATTTTCCCCTCTCGGGGTTCATCTCGGTCCCACCGAGGCGCACGGAGCCAGTGGGGCCAAGCCCCTTCCGGAGCGAGCGCTGCTCCACGTGTCCTGCGGCAAGGAGGATTTCCAGGAGCCGCCTGCGGGTTTTTGGTGGCCCGGGGCTCGTCCCGGGGCCCGCAGCGGGMACRTTCGGGGGTCACGGACACCCTCGGYTGTGTCCTGTCCCTTCCTGTCCGTGACCCCCGCCCGCAGG
>NW_026623954.1:181072-182641 GCF_030028575.1 Malurus melanocephalus
GCTCCGAACACTCACCCCAGAAATCCCCCCGAGGATATTGGGACCCCATGGAACCCCTCAAACACCCACCCCAGAACCACAGGGACCCCACAGATACCCCAATACCCACCCCAGAACCACAGGGACCCCACAGATCCCCCAACACCCACCCCAGGGGCACCACATGGACCTACCCAACCCCCTTTGGGGTCACAGGGCACCCCAAAAACCCTCCCCAAGCACCCCTGGGAGCACAGAGCCCCCTCTCAACCCCTTCCCGAGGGGGCACAACCCCATGGAACCCCTGGAAAAGCTTGGGGGGCACCAACCCTGGCACCCAGAACCATCCTGGCTCCTGTCCCTGTGCCCAAGGAGCCACCAAGGACAAGGACAAGGCAGAGCTGGGAATAAAAACTGCTCAGGGAGGATCAGGCAGGCCAGGGGGACCCCAAAACCCCCATCCCAGCACCCCCAGGGCCAAATTTTGTTCCCAAATCCCATTCCAGGCTGGGCCACGGCTGCCAAAGTCCGGCAGGATTGGCAAATAAAGCGGGATCAATGATTAACCCGGGGCTCGGGGTGACAGCTCGGCTGTGACCCCCCCTCAACTCCACCCTGGGACCCCCAAAATGAGGGGCACGAACCCCCCGTTCTGAGAGGGAGCAAGAATTTTATTGGAACAAACCAAAAAAACACTGGTTACAGCAGAAAAAATGAGGGAATTCCAACTTCCCTYGAATAAGGCACGAAAAAAGCACCTGAAATAGGTGAAACTTCCAACCTTTCCCTGGGGTAACGACCTGAATCCGTAAAGAATTCTCCTTGGAAAACCAGTGACTCCTCAAGGACGGGAGAACCGGCCAAACTGGAGCTGCTGTGTTCAACAGCAGCTCGAAAAATCCCAGGAAAAAAAAAAAAAAACAACTTTAAACCTCCACAGCGATGGAAAAATGGGGAGAAAAACCTCCAAAATTTTTGGAGCTGTTGGGACAGCAGCACCTTTGGGGTTCGTTAACTCAAATCTTTTAATGGGAAAGCAGCAGGGATATTCCTTTGGAGAGAATTCCCAAGAACCCACAGCTCTGGGATGGTGCCACGATCCCAAAAATCCTCTAAACCCAACAAACAAAACAACAAACCAACAGCGAGACGGGGAATTGAGGAAAATCCCCGTGATTTTGCTGGCAGGGGAGCAAACTCAGCAAAATCCCCGTGGTGGGGAGCAGAATTTCGGGCATTCCCAGTGCAATTCTGGTTTTCCCAGTGCAATCCCAGGTCCTGGAAGGTTAAAGGAAGAAGAGCTGCTCGCAGAGGTGGGCGCTGGGCTCGTGGTGCAGGACCTGACCCACCAGGAATGCCAATTTGTGGGCGTATTTGCAGGGAGCGGGCACCCGCACGGTGCCGGGCCAGTTCCAGTACATGTGGCACAGCTTGAAGGTCAGCCTGGGCACGGGGAGGGATTTGGGGTTAGGGATTGCTGGGAAATGGGGATGGATCTGTCTGGAATGGTCCTACAGGTGTGCTGCTTCCAAAGGTTGGGATCCGCCCCGGCCACGCCCTCCCAGTTTGMCCAGTGTGAGCAGCGGGTTC
>NW_026623954.1:183262-186296 GCF_030028575.1 Malurus melanocephalus
TGGTTTGGAGGGTGTCCCCCTTTCCCCTGAAGGATTTTGGGGGCTGTAGGATATTCAGGAGCTCTGGGATTCCTGCTTTTTTCCCCTGAAGAATTTGGGGGGGGCTATAAGATTTTGGGGACTCTGGGAATAGGATTTTGGGGACTCTGGGACTCCTGCCTCCCCCTGGATGGTTCAGAGGGTCTCCCCTTTCCCCTGTAGGATTTTGGGGGAGTCCATAGGATTTTGGTGATTATGGGACTCCTGCCCTTCCCCTGGCTGGTTTGGAGGGTCTCCCCATTTCCCTTGTAGGATTTTGGGGGAGCTATAGGATTTTGGTGATTATGGGACTCCTGCCCTTCCCCTGGCTGGTTCAGAGGGTCTCCCCTTTCCCGTGCAGGATTTTGGGGGGTCTATAGGATTTTGTGAACTCCAGGACTCCTGCCCGTCCCCTGGCTGGTTCAGAGGGATTCCCCCTTTCCCCTGTAGGATTTTGGGGATTATGGGATTCCTGCCCTTCCCCTGGCTGGTTCAGAGGTTCTCCCCCTTTCCCCTGTAGGATTTTTGGGGGGATCTATAGGATTTTGGTGATTATGGGATTCCTGCCCTCCCCCTGGATGGTTTGGAGGGTCTCCCCTTTCCCCTGTAGGATTTTGGGGTGCTCAGAACCCCCTTTTACCTCTGCAGGTGCTCAGAGCTGAGCTTGGCCGTGTTCCACATGCAGATGTAGCGCGTGGGGACGCTGCAGCCCTGCCGTGAGTGATGGGCCAACAGGAAGAAATCCTGCCTGAGAGAGGAAAAAAAAACCCCAAATTAATTATTTTACACCCCAAAATGACAATTTTGCACCTCAAAGGGTTTTGAACCCCAAAATGGGGTTTTTTTTTGCACCCCAGATTATGGTTTTGAACCCCAGGGGTTTAATTTTTGCATTCCAGGGTGATTTTTTTGGACTCCAAGGTGGGGTTTTCTGCATCCCAGGATTTTGTTGCACCCTGGGGTGTTTTTACCACCATTTTTTGCACCTTGACCTGATTTTATAACCTTTTCTTTTTTAATTGAGGGTTATTTTACACTCCAGAGTGACTTATTTCATAAAAAAAAACAAGGTAGTGAACAACACCTTTTTTGCACCCTGGGGTGTTTTCAAACATCACTTTTTACACCTTGGGGTGGTTTTTTTGCAGCCAGGGTGGATTTTTTTCCCCCACTGGGCCATTTTCCCCAGAAGTTTTTTTACACCCAGGTTATCTTTTCCACCCTGGGGTAGTGTTTTTGCAGCCAGGGTGGATAATGTTCCCCCCTGGGGTGCTTTTCCCCCTATTTTTTTCACACCCAGGTTACTTTTTCCCCACTGGGGCATTTTCCCTGCAATTTTTTTCACACCCAGATTATTTTTTCCACCCTGGGGTGCTTTCCCCCCATTTTTTTTTTTACACCCAGATTATTTTTTCCCCTCTAGGATGTTTTTTTTGCAGCCAGGGTGGATTTTTTTCCCCCCAGGGTGCTTTTCCTTACCATTTTTTCCACACCCAGATTATTTTTTCCCCCCTAGGGTGGTTTTTTTCCACCCTGGGGCATTTTCCCCAGAATTTTTTCCACACCCAGTTTATTTTTTCCCCCGTGGGGATATTTTTTAACCCTTTCCCCCCATCCCAGCCCTGCCACTCACCACCCCGAGCTGCTGGTGACGCTGTGGTCGATGACAGTGCCCAGGGGAGGGGGCACCAACTCTTTTCCAGTCAGGCAGTAAAAGTTGGTGCTCAGCTGTTTCTGCACCACCACCACCACCAGGCTGGGTTGGTAATTTTGGAAAGTGTGGAAGCTTTTCTGGAGTTGGGGCACCTCATATTTGAGCACYGTGTCCAGCTGAGGGTCGGAGACGCCGTCTCGGTACACCACGATTTTCATGGGCAGAAAGTGGTTCAGCTGAGGGGGAAAAATGGGGAAAATCCTCTCATTTTTATCTCCCTGTCATGTACAGGAATAGCTGAGGGAGGTGGGAAATATTCCCTGTGCAGATTGGGGGTTCAGGGATGGTGATGGGAATTTAACTCACAGTGAGTTCCCACAAAATGTACTCAGAGAAGGTTTTTTTGGGGAGGGCTGTGTCTGCATTAATCACAGAATTCCAGACCGGTTTGGGTGGGAAGGGATCCTAAAATCATCCTAATCCCACCCCCAGCCATGGCAGGGACACTTTCCACCATCCCAGGCTGATCCAACCTGGCCTTGGACATTTCCAGGGATGAGCAGGCCCAGCTCCTGTAGGAATTTCTGAGGCTTCCAGGGATGAGCAGCCCCAGCTCTTGTGGGAATTCCTGAACTGGGATTTTCCCTGCCCCTACCATCACAGATTTCTAGGAATGAGCAGCCCCAGCTCCTTTGGGAATTCCTGAATTGGGATTTTTCCCCTATCACAGATTTATAGGATTGAGCAGCCCCAGGTCTTGTGGGAATTCCTGATTTGGGATTTTCCCTGCCCCTAACCTGTCACAGACTTCCAGGGATGAGCAGCCCCAGCTCCTGTGGCAATTCCTGAATTGGGATTTTCCCCCGTCACAGGTTTATAGGAATGAGCAGCCCCAGCTCCTGTGGGAATTCCTGAATTGGGATTTTCCCTGCCCCTACCATCACAGATTTCTAGGAATGAGCAGCCCCAGCTCCTGTGGGAATTCCTAAATTGGGATTTTCCCTGTCACAGGCTGGGGACAAGGGACAGAGCTCTTCCTTTGGGATCAAAGCTGGAACGTGGCACTTCCTTCCCCCAGAGCAAACGAATCCCCAGATAAGGATGAGCTGGTCCAAAGGCTGCCCTGAGCTTTGCTCCCCTGCACGGATCCAGGCTGGAAGTTTGGGATGTTTTTCCCTTGGTTTTGAGGGATTTGGAACCACGGGAGGGTGGTTTATTTTTTTTTTTGGTTGGCCTCACCTCGTAGAAGCGTTTGAGGGCTTGGGAGAGGCAGAGGCGGAGGCTGTCGGCGATTTCCTGGTGGGGCATCTGGAAAACCACCTTGGAGTACCACTTGGTGAGGATGCTGGGGATGGGATGGGA
>NW_026623954.1:187154-195356 GCF_030028575.1 Malurus melanocephalus
AATGGAAGAGGGAAAAGAGCTGGATTTAGGAATGATGGAAGGGGGAAAAGGAGTGGGATGTAGGGATAATGGAAGGGGAAAAGAGAAGGGATTTAGGGATAATGGAGAGGGAAAAGGGGCGGGATGTAGGAATAATGGAAGAGGGAAAAGAGATGGGATTTAGGGAAAATGGAAGGGGAAAAAGGGGCGGGATTTAGGGATAATAGATGAGGGAAAGGCAGGTGGGATTTAGGGATAATGCCCATTCCCACAACCATCAGCAGCTCCTGGAAGAGAGGAAAACCAGACAGGTGGGATTTAGGGAAAATCCAGACACCTCCAGGCTCGGATCCCTCCAGCTCCACGTTCACCCCAAAGAATCCAACCCCAATTCTCCAGCTGGTTCACCCCAGCAATTCACCCTTCTCAGTGCTTCCAATCCCATCCCAGGCCTCTTTTTGGGGTTTTYCTGCCTTACCAGTGGGATATCGACCCCCCAGAGCTGCCCGCCCAGCTTGCAGTTGATCTGCAGCAGAACTTTCTGCACCACGCTGCGGATTTTTCCAGGATGGCCCATCAGGGACTGGGCGTTGATGACCTGGGAGGAGGGGAAACAGCAGGAAAAGGGGGGCTGGAGACAGGCAGGGCACCCCAGGAATGGGGGGACAGGGATGGGGTACTGGGAATGGAATGAGGGGCCTGGGAATGGAATAGGGGTCATGGGAATGGAATGGGGGTCATGGGAATTGGGGTTCTGGGGATGGAATGGGGGTGGGGGTCCCAGGAATTGGGGTCTGGGAATGGAATGGGGGTCCTGGGAATTGGGTTTGGGAATGGAATGGGAGTCCTGGGAATGGGGGTCCTGGGAATGGAATGGGGATCCCAGGAATGGGGTCTTGGGAATGGGGTCCTGGGAATGGAATGGGACTCCCTGGGAATTGGGGTCCTGGGAATGGGGGTCCCAGGAATGGGAGTCCTGGGAATGGAATGGGGGTCCTGGGAATGGGGGGCCAGGAATGGAATGGGGGTCCTGAGAATGGAATGGGGATCTCAGTAATGGGGTTCTGGGAATGGAATGGGACTCCCAGGAATGGAATCCTGGGAATGGAATGGGGGTCCTGGGAATGGAATGGGGATCCCAGGAATGGGGTCTTGGGAATGGGGTCCTGGGAATGGAATGGGGGTCCTCAGAGTGGAATGGGGTCCCAGGAATGGAATCAGGGTCCTGGGAATGGGGTCCCAGCCCTCCCACCTGCGAGGGCACTGGGCTCTGCACGCAGCAAAGCTTCTTGACGGCACCGTAGACGTCGTCCCGACCGCTGGGGATGATGCACAGGAGCAGCTGCACCTTGTCCTGAGGGGGGAACGGTGGGATGGCTCAGGTTGGATCCTCCAGGATCACTGAGCGCAACCTGAGGCCACCACTGGGCCACGTCCCCGAGTGTCACATCCCTTGAACAGCTCCAGGGATGGGGGATCCAAACCTCCCTAGGCAGCACATTCCTGTATTTAACAACTCTTTCCATGGGGAAATTCCTGCTGATGTCCAACCTGACCCTCCCCTGGCACAGGGGTGGGATGTTTCCTGAAACCGTTCCCTCCTATCCTGTCCTGGTTCCCGACCCCCACATGGCTGCCCAGTCCTGTCAGGGATTTTTAGGGGTCCCCCCTGATCCTCCTCTTCTCCAGGAGGACAAATCCCATCCCACCTGTCCTCCCACCTTCCCGCTGATCCCCCCACTCCTCACCTGGCTCCCCAAAGAGCTCTGGATGGCCCTGACGTAGCTCTCGATGCGGTCATCGCGCAGCTCCTGCACCGTGGGCTGTCCCACCTGCATCCCCATGGCCCCACAGCTGCCCCTCATGGCTGCCAGCAGGTCCTTGGCCACGTGCTGMAGYCGCTTRGGATAGAGCAGGAGCCAGGAATTGATGGAGATCTGTGAGAGAAGAGGACAGGCTGTGGTTTGGGGGTGTTCCTATTCCCAACCCACGCAGCACGTTCCCATTTGGGACAGGAGAAACCCGAGGAGCACAGAAGGATAATTGGGAGAGGAAAAGTGGACTGGGAGGAACCTGGAGCACAGCAGGGAGTTTGGGAGAGAGGAATTTGGGAGAGGGAATTCAGGCCAAGAAGAACCTGGAGCACAGAAGGGAATTTGG
The DNA here is from genome assembly GCF_030028575.1 of Malurus melanocephalus. Classification (NCBI taxonomy): domain Eukaryota; kingdom Metazoa; phylum Chordata; class Aves; order Passeriformes; family Maluridae; genus Malurus; species Malurus melanocephalus. Next base: position 189,294 of record NW_026623954.1, read on the forward strand.
GAAAGTGGCCCAAGAAAAATCTGGATGCAATTCCAACCAATTCCTGCATGTGAAAAGGAGGGAGGGGGTGCGAAAGCCGACACCAGAGCCACATACCTCCAGCTCCTTCRGAAAAACAGGCYRGRRCACAAATCCAACACAAACAAGGGGAAGGTTTGAGCTGGAAACAGCTCAGCCCCAATGCCAGCTCTGAGGAAAACCCACGCCAACATTCCCAAGGAGGAGAGGCCCTGCTCACCACGGCGATGGGCACCTCCTTGGTCACCTCGCGGTGCCAGCTCAGGTCGTCGGCGGGCAGGAAGGAGCGGTGCCGGAGGTTGATGCGCTCCACGGGCAGGACGTGACCCTGGGTCTGGGCAGAGCAGGAATYTCCAGAGCTGCCTCCTCTGCCTGCCAGGGCAAGGCCGGGAGCCCCGCAGCCCTTACCCGGTAGATGTCGGTGTCCAGGCACAGCCCCCAGCGCTCCAGCTCCCGGGAAGCGTCCGGCGTGTCGCGGATGCGGCGCAGGAGGTTGGTGAGGCGCTGGTAGTGCTGCTGGGGGCTCTGGATCATCTCCCACATCACCTCCTGTGCCAGCAACACCCACGGGTCAGGGAGGGCTCGGGGCTGCACCCAAAGCCTCGGGAAAGTTGGGATCAGGGGGTGAAAGAGGGTCTGACCTTCAGCATCCGACTGTTCTTGCGGAGGTCGGAGAGTCCAGTGAGGAAGGTGAGCTCCGGGACAAGCAGCACCATCTCCAGCTGGCGCTGCAGGGAGAGCCAGGCTCCGTCAGAATTCCAGGGGCTGAGAATCCAGGGACTGGCAATCCCTGCTGGCCCAGGAGCTGGAGAAGCCCAGAGCAGCCCGTGGGTCCCTGTGCCTGGCTCACCTTTCCATCTGGCATCTGTTTCTCCTTGGGCTTGTGGATGAGCAGCGGCTGGTCCAGCTCCCTGATGGTGATCCCGTGGGTCTTGCTGGAAAAAACAGCATCGTCACACAACCCTGGAATTTGGGTTTGGAAGGGATCTTCCAAAAGATCCAAACCCGTGCTGTGGGCAGTGACAACTCCCTGCTCCCGCTGCCCTGCCCGGATCAGCGCCAAGCATGGAGCTCTCCCCGTTCCCATTGGAATGATCCCACAGCCCTCCCCATTCCCAGGGAATGATCCCACAGCCCTCCCCATCCCCAAGGGATGATCCCACAGCCCTCCCCATTCCCAGGGGATGATCCCACAGCCCTCCCTATTCCCAGGGAATGATCCCACAGCCCTCACGGAACCCTCCCCATCCCTAGGGGATGATCCCACACCCCTCACAGAACCCTCCCCATCCCCAGGGGATGATCCCACACCTGTAGTACTCCACAAAGGTGATCTCCTGGCCGCTGGCCAGGGTGAAAGTGTCCTTGGGGGTCTTGTCCCAGTCGATGTCATCCACRCGATAGGTGCGGTTGTTGTAGCGGGTCATGACCACGCTCCCCACCAGCTGCTTGGTGCACTCATCCTGGAATGTTCTCTGGCTCTGCGAGTGGATGGTTTGCCTGGGGGAAGGGGAGAGGCCCGTGGAATGCTCCCTGCTTGTCCTACCCCCAAAATAAATAAAGCACGTTCTGCAGCACCCTCGCCCCTAAAGCCTCCCGGGGGTTTCTCTGCTGAGGTTTTTTTGTGCTTTTCTCACATCACGCTCAGCACGGACTCGCTGCGGATGATCTTGTGGATGGCGTCCACCATGAGGAAGAGCCCCCCGTCCTTCCTGCGGATGCTGACGGCGTATCCCGGCCAGATATGGAGGCTGTGCCCGGAGGGAAAGAGGCCCTGGGTTAACCCCGAACAGCCAAGCAACACCCAAAACTCAGAGATTTCTCCCCAAGCTCTCTCCCAGCTCGTAACTTCCCAAAACAGCCGCTCCAAAGTCAGGTTGACCAGAGCTGACCTGGGAAAACTTCCCAACTTCCAGGTTTCCAGGGAAACAGGGATGATCCTGTGGGAAGGAAGGTGCCAGCACCCACCTGTATTTCTGWAGGGTGGTGGCCTGGGCAGGCTCGAAGAAATGCCGCCCAACCAGGCTCATGTTTAGGATTTTCATCACCCTAAGGAAGGAAAAGCAGGAAAAATAGGACTGGATGAGGATTGGCAGGGAGAAGAAGGAAAAGGGTCTCCTCCTTGGAGTCTCACCTGCGGAAAACCACATTGTAAAAGGGGATGCAGAGATCTGAGCTGGGCTCCAGGATCTTGGTCATGTGGATGTTGATGGAAACCTCCTCCCCGCTGCCCTTCCTCTGAGCCTTCAGRCTGACCTTTAACAGGGCCAGAGGGGGTTCTGCCACCCAAAACAGGGGCACCGCTGTGCCACCCAGCTGGGTGAGACCTCCCCACCCCTTACCTTGGGGATCTGGGTGGGCAGGAAGAGGATGGAGCCGTCAAAGGCCATCACGTCCCCGGTCACGGCGTGCTGCTCCTTCAGCAAGGCCACGCGGGTGCTCCTGCACTCCACCTCAGGGCTGGAGGCACACAGGGGCTTTCCTCCCTCCTCTATGCCCCCCCAGCCCCTCAAAAACCCCACTGAAGGGGAAAACCCAGAGCTCTTTGCTGTGTTGTAGCCACCCCATCTGGTGGCAGCCAGGAGGGACATGGAGGGCTCTGCCTGGGGACACCCCCACCTCGAAAGGCTGTGGGGGACCCTCGAGGGGCTGCAGGGAACCTCAGCCCCCCATTATCACCTGAAGGTAACATGGTACTGGTAGACAGCTTCGTTCTGGCAGTGGATCTTTACAAAGTTCAGCCCCACGGGGACCGTGGCTCCCTTCGGCCCCGGCTTTGTCCCCGGAGTCCTGCAAGGGACAGGGGGTCAGCAGCRACCCAGAACCACCCGGACCCCAAAATGCGGGGTTGGGGTCGCCACTCACGGCCTGGCAGCAGCCGGGGGGCTCTGCGGGTCGGGTGTGGGCGGCGGGCAGGGCTCGGGGCTGGGTGGGCACGGGGCGGGCGCAGCGGCGGCTCTTCCAGGCTGGGTGGGCAGCGCGTCCCCTCTGCCTTTCCACAGGATCCTGCGAGCCCGGGGGACACACGCTGAGGGTGGCCTGGCTTCAAACCCGCAGCGAGGACCCCGATCTCCCAAAAACCCCCAGGTCCTTCCTCACATCAGCCTGGGGGCGTCAAAACACCCATTTTGGGGGGTAGAGGAACAGGAGGGACTGAGGAGATGGGGAAGACAGAGGGAATAAGGCGGACACATGGGACACGGACCGTGGAGGGACGGAGGAGAGGGAAAGGGCCAAGGAATGGGGGCAGATAATAGATGAGGGCAGGAAAGACAGAGAAAACGAAGAAGGACAGGGGGACCCAGAAGGCGATGGGCACTGAGGGTTTAGAGGTGTGAGGGACTCACTGCCCACGCGTGGGGAGCGCCGCCTGAGCTACCCCCTTGTCCTCCTCCTCCTCCTGCTGCACCGGGCCGGGCTGAACCAGAGCCTTCCCATCGCCAGCGCCGCCCCGGCCTGAGGGAGCAGAACCGCGGTGAACCGGGGGACGAGGCCCGTCCGGCCCCCTCAATCCCCCTCAGCACCGCCACCTACCCACAGGCCTCTCGCGGGGCCGCTCGCCCAGACCCAGCCCGCGGAACAGCGCGGGAAACGGCGATGGCGTGGGACGAGGCTCAGCGGGGCCGGCTGAGGGCAGGCGGGGGGTGAATCCCGCGAGCCCGCGGAGCCCCCGCGCTTGGGAGATGACGGGACCGGGRCCGGGTCCGGGCCCGCTCCTGGGGCCGGTGGGGCGGAAGATCCGCGGCGGGTCCATGGCCGTGTCCCCTTCGAGGCGCGCCGCTCGCGACGGACCCGCCGCCACCGCCGCCGGCGCACGCGCCCGCCCCCGCGCGGACCCGGCGCTGATTGGCCCGGCCCCGGGGCACGCGCCCGCCCCCTGGCGGAGGGGAGGGCGGTGCTGAGGGCAGAGCACGCGAAGGGGCGGGGCCACGAAAGGGAGGGGGCGGGGTTATGCAGATTAGGGAGAGGGCATGATGGGAAAAACGGATTCCCTTGCGATGCGCGGCGAGAAGGGGCGAGGTTGGGGGATAATGTGGAATTTTGAGGGAAAAATGGGATGGGTGGGGGTAAAATGGGACGGGAGTAGGGTGGGGTGGACAGGGGAGCGTTGAGATGGAATTAGGGGAGTAAAATGGGACGGGGATGGGATGGGATGGGATGGCATGGGATGGGATGGGATGGCATGGGATGGGATTAAGGGAGTAAAATGGGATGGGTAGGGTGGGATGGGCAGGGGAGCGTTGAAATGGAATTAAGGAGGTAAAATGGATGGGGTGAGAAGGGGGTGGGGTAGAAAGGGGCACCAGCGGGTTGCCCCCCACCCAGGGACCCTGCAGGGCTCAGCAGAGGTGACAGAACAAGACAGAGGAGCCCCACGCAGGGGGAAAAGAGGTTTTATTCCAGGTTTCTCCCCCCAGACACGTGTCCTGCTGCCACCAGCACGGGGACACGCAACAGTCCCACACATCCAGAGATCCCCGTTTGGCACTGGGGGGAAGCAGCCGCTTTGGGGGACACAGCCGGACCCCCCTGCGGGGCTGGAAGGGGGTGGGAGCCCCTTCCCCACATCCCAAAGGCACATCTGGAGGGGCTGAGGGTCCATCCCCGGGGGCTGGGGGGCCGGGATCCCCTCGGCTACCGGTGCCGGTGCTCCAGGAGAGCCTCGAAATCCGGGGAACAGACCAGCTTGTGCCTCACGTGGCCCAGCACRATCATCTCGCCCGTGCGGTTGTCCCCGATGCCGACAGACACCAGCTCCTGTTCCATGGGGGAAAAACCCCCGTGAGCAGCCCAATCCCATGGGAATCCCTGTGAGAAGCCCCTGATGTGGGGGCTGAGCCTGGAGATGTCCCCAAAGGGGATGGGCAGGACCCTTCCCCACCACTGTCACAGGGAAGGCCACCCAAGAGCCAGCACGACCCCCCAGGGGGGTTATTTTGGGGTGAAACCCCTAAAATTTTGTGCTCGTGTCCCCCCGTACCTGTAGGAAGGAGCAGGGGGTGCCCATGGTCACATCCAGGGTCACCTTGCCCAGCACCAGCTGCACCTTTCCYGATTTTCGGATGAGCAGTTTCCCCACCTGCCCCTCGGGGAGGTCGGCCAGGGTGCAGGTGTTCTCTGCCTGCTTCGCCTCCTGCCACGGGGACAGTGGGATTGGGATCATCCCAGGGGATTGGGATCATCCCAGAGGGATTGGGATCAGTGTGGGATTGGGATCATCCCAGGGAATTGGGATCACCCCATGGGACTGGGATCATCCTGAGGGGTTGGGATCATCCCAGGGGGTTGGGATCACAGTGTGGGATTGGGATCAGCCTGGGGGATTGGGATCAGCCTGGGGGATTGGGATCAGTATGGGATTGGGATCAGCCCAGGGGATTGGGATCAGTGTGGGATTGGGATCATCCTGGGGGATTGGGATCACCCCATGGGACTGGGATCACCCCATGGGACTGGGATCACAGTGTGGGACTGGGATCACAGTGTGGGACTGGGATCACAGTGTGGGACTGGGATCACAGTGTGGGACTGGGATCATCCTGGGGATTGGGATCACCGTGTGGGATTGGGATCACAGTGTGGGATTGGGATCACCCTGAGGGACTGGGATCACCCCGTGAGGTTGGGATCACCCCGTGGGACTGGGATCACAGTGTGGGATTGGGATCACCCTGGGGGACTGGGATCACCCCGTGAGGTTGGGATCACCCTGTGGGACTGGGATCACAGTGTGGGACTGGGATCATCCTGGGGGATTGGGATCAGTGTGGGACTGGGATCACAGTGTGGGACTGGGATCATCCTGGGGATTGGGATCATCCTGGGGATTGGGATCAGTGTGGAACTGGGATCACCCCATGGGACTGGGATCACCCCTGAGGATCGGGATCACCCCGTGGCATTGGGATCACATTGTGGAATTGGGATCACCCTGTGAGGTTGGGATCACCCCGTGAGGTTGGGATCACCCCGTGGGACTGGGATCACAGTGTGGGACTGGGATCATCCCGGAGGACTGGGATCACCCCGGGGCAGTGGGATCAC
>NW_026623954.1:195462-198731 GCF_030028575.1 Malurus melanocephalus
TCCGGGCAGCCAGGGCTCGGTGTCCTCCTGCTCCGCCGCCTCGTCCTTGAAGAGCCACCCCGAGTGCGCCAGGGGCAGCTGCACCGGCTTGTTCCGGATGTCGTTCTTCAGCCCCGGGTCATCCAGGAACTGCGGGGACAGCGCGGGGGACGCTTGGTGACACCCAGGGGACGCTTGGTGACACCCAGGGGACACTCAGCACCACCCAGGGGATACTCGGTGCCACCCAGGGGACGCTTGGTGACACCCAGGAGACACTCAGCACCACTCAGGGGATACTCGGTGCCACCCAGGGGATACTCGGTGCCACCCAGGGGACACTCAGCAGCATCCAGGGGACACTCATACCGCCCACATGGCACAGGGGACACTCAGTACTGCCCCAGTGGCACACAGGACACTCAGCACCACCGAGATGACACAGGGGACACTCAGCACTGCCCCAGTGGCACACAGGACACTCACACCACCCAGGGGACACTCACACCACCCAGGGGACACTCAGTGCCACCCAGGGGACACTCAGCACTGCCCCAGATGGCACACAGGACACTCACACCACCCAGATGGCACAAGGGACATTCAGCACCACCCAGGGGACACTCAGACCACCCAAATGGCACAGGGAACACTCAGCACCACCCAGGTGGCACAGGGGACACTCAGCAGTGCCATGGGGACACTCACACCACCCAGATGGCACAGGGGACACTCAGCACCACCCAGGTGGCACAGGGGACACTCAGCACCCAGGGGACAGTCACACCACCCAGGTGGCACAGGGGACACTCGGTGCCACCCAGGGGACACTCACACCACCCAGGTGCCCCCAAAGCCACCCCACCAGTGCCCACTGACATCGTCCTTCTGCAGCATCCTCAGGATCTGCTTCGTCTCCTCGTCCGTCTCCCGTTTCTCCTTYTTGATGTTGATGATGTGGGAAGGGCCGAAGTCGGACACGTCCACTGTCTTGTCCCAGGAGCCCGCTTGGGGACAGAGGAACAGCCCGGGGTCACCCCAAACCTGGGACACCCCCAGACACCCCCAAAAACAAGGAGGGAAGCTCCCTTTTTACCTTTTTTCTTCATCATTTCAGCCGGGCCCTGCTCGAAGATGGAGTGGGACTGGATGACCTCGGGCCGGCCCCTGCCCCGGCCCTGCCCATCCCGCTGCCGTTCCCGCTCCTTCTTCTCCTTCTTGACCGACACATCCTCACGGGGCCTGCGGGGCAGGGCATCACATCACCCCCAAAACCCCTCAGAGCCACCCCAAAACCCTGCCACGATGTGGGGGTTTCTGGAAAGGGACTGCTGGACATCACCCAGAGATGTTTGCGTGGGTATTTGTGGTATTTCTACGGATATTGGAGATATTTCTATGGATATTTGGAGATAATTCTAAGGGTATTTGTGATATTTCTATGGATATTGGAGATATTTCTAAGGGTATTTGTGATATTTCTATGGATATTGGAGATATTTCTAAGGGTATTTGGGATTTTTCTATCAGTATTTGTGATATTTATATGGATATTGGAGATATTTCTATGGATATTTGGGATATTTCTATAGGTATTTGACACATTTCTATGGATATTGGAGATATTTCTAAGGATTTTTGGAGATATTACTAAAGGTATCTGGGATTTTTCTGTGCATACTTGACACATTTATATGGCCATTGGAGGTATTTCTAAGGATATTTGGGATAATTCTATGGATATTACTTGGGATAATTTCTATGGGTATTTAAGACATTTCTATGGATATTTGGGATTTTTCTATGGGTATTTAAGGCATTTCTATGGATATTTGGGATTTTTCTATGGATATTTGAGACATTTCTATGGACATTTGGGATATGTCCATATCATACAAAATTCCATGGGTATTTGGGATATTTCTATGGGAATTTGGGATATTTCTGTGGGTATTTGAGACATTTCTATGGATATTTGGGATATTTCCATACCATACAAAATTCTGTGGGTATTTGGGATATTTCTAAGGCTATTTGGGACATTTGTGATATTTCTATATCAATTTCTCTCACTCCTCCCTTCTCCGAACACCCAGGCCCACCTCTCACAGCATCTCCTCCTCGGGGAGATGCTCCAGACCCCAAATCATCCCCGTGCCCCCCTTTTTGACCCCCACACAGGGCCAGCAAATCCACCCCTGCCCCCTCCAGAAACAATCCCAAAGCCACTCACTCCTCCTTGACCTTCCTGACGATGATGTTGGGGGTGAAGGTTTTCTGCGGGCAAGAGCAGAGGGTCAAAATCCCACCCCAAAACCCCCCAAAAAGCCTCGCTGGGGTCTCTCATCACCCCCAAAGCTGTGCTGAGGCAGTGTACCCCAATTTGGGGAGGGGGGCACTCACCTTTTTGACGCCGCCCAGGGTGAGGTCTCGGGAGCGGATGGAGGGCAGGCGGCCCGGGCTGACGGTGGGGGCTGCGGGGCGTCTGCCCAGGACCCCCCGAGCCCCCGGGAGCCCCGGCCGGAGGCTGCCCGGGGAGCCGGAGCTGCCAGAGCCCCCCTCGGCCATCCTGCGGGSAGGGGATGGGCTCAGGGACACCCGGAGTGGGGTTCTGTACCCCCAAACATGGCTCAGTCCTACACACACCCCAATAACGACCCCTCCAACCCCCCAAATTTGGTGTAGCCCCCTCCCCAAGGAGGTCGTTTTCTCTCTGCACCTCCCAGGATCCACTCGCCCCACCCCATACACCCCCAAACAGGGCTCAGTCCTACACCCACCCCAATAACGACCCCACAATCCCCCCCAAATTAAGTCCAAATTGTAGCCCCCTCCCCAAGGGGGTCGTTTCCCCCCTGTACCACCCAGGATCCGCTCTCTCCTTCCCCAGCGTTCTTTTGCGACCCCCAAACAGGGCTCAGTTCCACACACACCCCAATAACGACCCCTCCAACCCCCCAAATTTGGTGTAGCCCCCTCCCCAGGGGGGTCGTTTTACCTCTGCACCCCCCAAGAACCACTCACTCTCCCCTTCCCCAGCGTCCTTTTTGCGACCCCCAAACAGGGCTCAGTCCCACACCCACCCCAATAACGACCCCACAATCCCCCCCAAATTAAATCCAAATTGTAGCCCCCTCCCAAGGGGGTAGTTTTCTCTCTGCACCCCCAAGATCCACTCGCCGTCCCTCCCCAGCGTTCCTTTGCCCCCCATACACCCCCAAACAGGGCCCATTTGTCGCCCCCTCCCCGAGGGTCTCAGACCCCACAATCCCCCTGCTCCCCCCTCCCCA
>NW_026623954.1:199187-211048 GCF_030028575.1 Malurus melanocephalus
CCCCTTACCCTGCCCGGGCAGCCACGGGCTCGCCGCCCCCACCGCGCATGCGCGGCGCACGGCGCGTTCGTCCCGGAGTGACGCTGCTGCCGCCATCTTTGCTAAGGGCAAGGCGGGTTTGCCAATGAGCCGCCATCTTTGTGGTTGGCATTGCCCACCCCTATGTGACGGCGGCGGCGCCATCTTTGTAGCGGGCAGTGCCCGGTTCTCCGGACTGGGCAAGGGGGACAGCGCTGAGGGGACATTTTTGGGGGGTCGCTCAKTCTTTCATTTAACACCTTTACGGGCTTCCTGAAGTGCAGCCACCCCTTCAGGGTTCTCTACGGCCGTACAGCCAGCCGGCACCCATAACAGTAAAGGGGTTCATGCGTGGGCACCCCCCAAGGAGAAATTTGGGGGACAACGAGGTTTTTGGAGTGTTCCCCCACCCGCCCACCCCGAAAAAGCGTTGACCCTCCAAAAAGGGTTTTCACGACGTGCAAAACAACGAGTCCCCCCACCTTTGGCTTTGCACCCCTATTCCCGCGGGGGTCCTGTGTGGGTACCAGCATTCCCACGCACCGCATCCATCCCATTTTTGGGGCCGGGAGGGGGTGTCCCGGTTGTGTCACTCGCGGCGCAACCGGGACAAGCCCCCCCCCTCGGTCCCAAAAATGGGGGGAACAGGCAGAACCTGCCCACCACCCACCCCCAATCTGCACCCACATCCCACTCTGCCTCCATCACCTGACGCCGCAAGCATCCCTCCATCCCATTGGCAGAACCGGGAGGTTTTTCCTTCCTCCCCCTTCTCTCCCAGCTCCTTGGATATCTATTTTTCCCATTTTTTTTTTTCCTCTCCCTCCTCTGGAGGGTGTTTGCTATTTCCGAGCTGGCTGGGAGGATCCCAGTCGCATCAGCCGCAGGCAGCGACGCGGCATCGCCGGGTACCACCGCGATCCCTCCGGCATCCTCCGTCCTTCCCGCTCGGATCAGCCCCGCCGGGGCTCTCTGTCCTGCCGTCCCTTCCCCTCTCTCACCCTGCCGCTCCACCGGCACCCCCGCGCATCCCGGCAGCCCCCCGGCACGGCCAGGTAAGGGCCTCACCGGTACCGGGACACCGGAGCAGCCAGCGAACCCCGGTGGCGTCGGGACAACATCCCGATGGCATCGCTGAGGGATGCTCGGGGGGCGCGGGGGGCGCGGAGTGGCTGAGGGCTTTTAGGGGACACGGGGGACACGGTGACACGGTCCAGCTGGAACAATCCCGGTGCAGAATTCCTGCGCCACCACCGGGCACGGCAGCGGGGCAGCGAGGTGGCACCTTGTCCCCGGCGCGGTGACCTTCTGCCGTGCCCGAGGGCTTCGGCGGCGGGGGACGCGTGGGGTGACAGCGGTTTTGGGGTGGCTGGGAGGGCACGGGGGTGGGGCTGGGGGGTCTGCGCAGATGGGGGGGACACGTGGCCGTGGGTGGCCGTGGGTGGCCGTGGGTGACGAGTGACAGGGACACACGCGGCTGAACCCGGCGTGGGTGGCCGTGGGCACACGGGGGAGGGGGCGGCAGCGCTTTGGCAGCCCCGCGGTGCCACCGCTGCCCCCGCACAAAAGCGGGGTGCCGGGGTGCAGAGTGGGGGGCACCCGCCTCCTCCAGCCCCCTCGGATCACCCCCCCATTCCCCTGCCACGGACGTGACTCTGGTGGGCATCGCCCACCCCCAGAGCTCCTTCCTGGGGCGCAGGGAAACTGAGGCACGGGCCGGGGCAAAGGCGGATCCAGCTTTTCCAGTGCCTGCGTCCAACCCTCCCCTCTCCCAGCAACTCCCTCGGCTCTCCCCTTGTTTTTCTTTCCCCACCCGGTGTTGAGCAAACCCCGAAACACCCGCTGGCGTCGCGCCGGGGCCCCGCGGCACCCGGGGGAGCGGCCGGGGCCCCCGCACCCGACCGGGCTTGTTCCCGGCGTCCCGCTGCCTGCTCCTGCCTGCGCTGCCTATTCCTGGCTCCCGGCCGCTTTTCCACCCCGGTGCCATCTGCTCCGCCGCGGGCGGCCTTGGCAGCTGCCGACGTGGGCAGCGAGAGGGGGCTCGGCACCCCCAAACCCCGCGCTGTGCCCGCAGGAGCTCAGCCCCTCCGGCCATGGAGCTGCTCTCCACCCCCAAAAACATCGAGATCAACAACATCACCTGCGATTCCTTCCGCATCTCCTGGGCTATGGAGAAGGGGGACCTGGAGAGGGTCACCCACTACTTCATCGACCTCAACAAGAAGGAGAACAAGAATTCCAACAAGTTCAAGCACCGGGTGAGCCGGGGGAGGGCGCGGGACCCCCTGCCCGGGGAGAGGAGACGGGGTTGGGAGGGACAAACTGGCTTTTAGCCCTCCCTAGTGCTGATTTTGGGTCATTCCCYTCACGGGACGCGCTGGCGGAGGAGACCGGGATGGGGATCGGGGGGTGAGGGACCCCTCTGAGCCCCCGCGGAGGAGCAGAGCTGCTCCAGCTCCCCCTCCCCGCGCTGCGAGTCACTAATTCGGGCCGTTTTTAGCAGCGCCGTTGCCACGGTGATGCTATTTAATGTTTAACATTATTTTTTTTTCTCTCTCCTCCCCAATAATAAGGGATGGGGGGGTGGGATATTTTTTTTTCCCCTCTATCTCCCGTCTTCAGCATCCGCCGTTGCCACAGAAACGGCTCTGCACTGCGGAGCTGCTCCGTGGCCTATTGACACTGCGAGATGYCACCGGGAGCGAGGGGTCCCCGAGACACCCTCCACCCCTCCGTGGGGACCTTGTGTCCCCATCGCGGCGGGGACATGTTTGGGGACAGGGACGGGGCAGCGCTGTGGGGACAGAGCTGAGGGGGCAGCCCGAAATGTGTCACCACGGTGTTTTGGGAGGTTTCAGTGGATATTTTGGGATATCCGGCAGCATCTCCGCGGCGCGGGGTGTGGGATGCTGTCCCGCCTGACCCTCACCCCTCGGCACAGGATGTCCCCACCAAGCTGGTGGCCAAGGCGGTGCCGCTGCCCATGACCGTGCGGGGCCACTGGTTCCTGAGYCCCCGCACCGAGTACAGCGTGGCCGTGCAGACGGCGGTCAAACAGAGCGACGGCGAGTACCTGGTGTCCGGCTGGAGCGAGACCGTGGAGTTCTGCACCGGGGGTGAGCGGGGCCGGGGCGGCCCGGAGCCGGGAGGGACGGTGGGGGCGTTCCCGGGAGCTCGGAGGGAGGATGGGGGCGATTCCAGGAGCCGGGAGATGGGAGGAGGACGGGGGCGATGCGGGGAGCCAGGAGGGAGGATGGTGTTGATGCTTGGAGTCAGGAGAGGGGATCGGGGATGGGGACGGTCCCCGGAGCTGGCAGGAGGATGAGGAGGGAAATACGGGGAGCCGGGAGGATGAGGAGGGCAGGGGCAATGCCCAGAGTCGGGAGCCTGGAGGGGAGAATGGTGATGATGCCCGGAGCTGGGAGGGAGCACGAGGGTGATGCCCGGAGCCGGGAGCTGAGAGGGAGAACAGGGGCGATGTCGGGAGCTGGGGGGAACAGGGGGTCAGCGCTGGGAGCCGGGAGGGAGGATGGGAGAAGTGCTGGGAGCCCGGAGGAGGACGGGGGCGATGCCGGGAGCTGGCACAAGCCGGGCCGGTTGGAGCGGCAGCTGATGAGTGGGAGGCGGGAGGTGCGGGGAGCTGCGGGCAGGGAAGGGCTGCTGGAAGTGGGGGGATGGAGACGCCCTGATGTCCCCGTGCCTGTCCCCAGACTACGCCAAGGAGCACCTGGCCCAGCTGCAGGAGAAAGCGGAGCTGATCGCCGGCCGCATGCTGCGCTTCTCCGTCTTCTACCGCAACCAGCACAAGGAGTATTTCCAGCACGTCAGGTACCCCCAGCCCCATTCCCCGCGCCCCCCGCTCCCAGGCCGCATTCCCTGACCCTGCCTGTGCCTGTCTGTGTGTCCCTCCTCCTTCCCCTCCTCCTCCTCCTCCTCCTCCTCCTCCTCCTCGTGGCAGGATGCACTGCGGGAACGTGATGAAGCCGTCGCTGAAGGACAACAGCGGGAGCCACGGCTCGCCCACCAGCGGGATGCTGCACGGCATCTTCTTCAGCTGCAACACCGAGTTCAACACCGGGCAGCCCCCGCAGGACTCGCCCTACGGCCGGTACCGCTTCCAAATCCCGGCCCAGCGCCTCTTCAACCCCAACACCAACCTCTACTTCGCGGACTTCTACTGCATGTACACCGCCTACCACTACGTCGTGCTGGTCCTGGCGCCCAAGGGCTCCTCCGGGGATCTCTTCTGCCGGGAGCGCCTCCCCCAGCTGGACATTTCCTCCAACAAGTTCCTGACGTGCTGCGTGGAGGAGGGCGAGCTGGTGTACCGCCACGCCCAGGACAGCATCCTGGAGGTCATTTACACGGAGCCGGTGGACCTGAGCCTCGGCGTGCTGGGGGAGATCAGCGGCCACCAGCTCATGAGCCTGTCCACCGCCAACGCCAAAAAGGACCCCAGCTGCAAGACGTGCAACATCAGCGTGGGGCGTTAAGGGTCTGGGGCGGGCAGGGCCGGGCAGGGGGACGGGCACCCGCCGCGGGGCATTCTTCCACGGACGATGGCGGGTGGAGGGCGCGGGTGGGCGCGGGTGGCCCGAGGAAGGAGCCGGCGGGACGTTGGCCCAGAGAAGAGGCAGAGCCCGCGCCGCTGTGCGCCCCGAAGGAGGAAGCCTTCATCTCCTGGACTGGCCGAGCAGCAGAATTCTCCGTGGCGTGAGCCCCGCGCTCTGCCCTGCTCCGCGCAGCCGCTGCGGGACCCCCTTCACCCCCTCCCGTGTYCCCCGCATCCCCCCGCCCCAGGGTCACGCAGCTCCCAGGGAGCCCCGGCCCTGCCGAGCGGGACTGGGGCTCCCCGGCCACTCCGGGGAGGGGGTCAGGGACAGGCTGGCAGCACCCCCCGGTTTTGAACTGCTCCCGGGGACGGGGGGTGCTCACACAGGGACCCCCGCTCCCGCCGGCGCGGGGCCGCAGCGGTGTGGGGGACCCCGGGCGTGCCCCCCGTGTCCTGTCCCTCTTCGCTCTGCCATCCTGCACCGCCCCAATCCCCGGCCCCCGCGGCCCCGGAGGCAGCAGGAGGAGCCGGGGAWGGGGACAGAGGAGCTGAACCCCGCCTCGCCGTGCCCCCCAAGCCGCCGCCCCCCGCATGAGCCGTCGGCAGCATGGCGCTTGCGTGCGGCCCCCCCGGGGTGCCCGCCCCCCGTCTCTGTGTACCCCCTGCACGCTGTACAACAACCGGCTCCCGTCCCCGAGCATCCCTGTGCTGTGCTGGCGGTGTTTCAATAAACTCTGTGCGGTCGCCACCGGCCGTGTCGCGCCTCTGTCCCCCACGGGACCCYTCCTCACACCGATGCGGCTCGGGGGATGGAGGGATGGGATTGGGAGGGGGCGAGGTGGCACAGAGAGTGACGGGCACCCTCCTGCCCGTGCCAGGTCTCTGACGGGTTCAGGYTGGGAGGGCCTTCCTGGAGATCACCAGGTCCATCCCGCCTGCCCAGGCAGGGTCACCTGGATCGGGTGACAGAGGAGCACATCCAAGTGGGTCTGGAATGTCGCCAGGGAGGGAGACTCCACCCTTCCCTGGAGCTGTCCCCGTGCTCCGCCACCATTCCACAGAAAGTTCTTCCTCACGTTGAGGCTGAAGTTGTGTTTGCGTTTCTGGCCATCGCCCCTCGTCCTTTCACTGAAAACCTCCCCGAWTTCGGCACCCGCTTTTCATCACGGGCACCAAAAACCCCTCTGGATGTAAAACCCCGGTGCCCACCCCGCTTCCATCCAGCAGATACATCCCAGTCCTCGCACGGACAGGGAAAAGGAGCCTTCCTGCCGCACCAGCAGCGAGCACGGGATGCAGGAGGGGTCGAGGCACGCGGGAGCACGCGGTGGGCGCGGGGGCCGTGTCGCAGCCCACCCGCCATCTGCCACCGCCGGCGCGGGGACGCGCTGGAGCACGGGGTGGGCGCAGCACGTGGCACCCACCCACCCCACGGCGGGTGCTCTTCTGCCTCAGAGACACCTCAAAATAAAGGTGTGGGGTGAGAACGCACCTTGCAGAGCCCCGGCGGGGGGCAGAGGGCTCCGAGCACAGCGCCCACCACCCATCACAGGATCCACCGTCAGCAGGACATGGTCCCGCTGCTCCTCTGTTAGAATTGCTGGCTCTGTTCCCTCAGAACCCCGAGGATGGCGGCCCATGCAGGGTCCTGGGTGCTCTCCCTCCCCAGTCCAGCCCCATTTTGGATTCCGTTTCCCCGGACTGGAAGCAAAGAGGCCGGGGCTGACCCCGCTCCAAGTACAAGGGTATTTATTTCATGGGTACAAGAGAGAGACAGCACCTTGTGTGTGTTGGGCTCTTCCYGGTTACTGGTTTGTACATTCAGAGCTTTGGCCGGGGCAGGGGAGGGCAGCGGCTCCAGCTTGGCCCCCCCAGCACCGGGGTGGGCGGCTGCCAGCGGGGACCCCCTCCCCGTGCCCCCGTGCCGTGGGCGCCCGAGCCCCGGGGCCCCGTGCGAGCGTGTCTTGAGTGCTGAGGTTGGCTGTGTGCTCCTCCTCCGTGCAGTCTGTGCGGGGCAGCGCTGCCCGCCTTCCTCCCTGYCCTTCTCCTCCTCCTCCTCCTCCTCCTTCCCTGCCCGCGGCGGGGCCGGGACCCCCGGCCCTCATTTCCTCGTGTGCAGCGTGTCCTGGAACTTGGTGCTGGTGTAGCGAAGGTGGAAACCCTTCTTGTTGATGGTGTCGTCCGAGTGGAAGCGGATCATCACCGAGTCTCCGGCCGAGTACACCTCCTCGGGGGGCTGCGGAGGGCGAGGGAGRGGGTGCTCAGACCCACGTGGGGTGCGCGGTTCGTGGGTGGGAACATTTTTTGTGATGGGAAGAGCGGAAATCATCGCACCACCCCAAATTCCCAAGGAAATTCTCCACCCTGGCTCAACCTCATCCATTATCCTGCACCCTCACTCCTCACCCTGATCCCACCCCACCCCACGTCCCCCTCCATCCCCAGCTCACCCCGGACCCGCAGAAGCGGCCGAGGCGCGGGGCCGTCCCGTCGTAGCCGTCGAAGAGCTCCATGTAGTCATATCCACAGTCGGCCTCCTCCTCGATCTCAAAGGTCTGGAAGATGAGCTCCACGCCGAAGCCCTCCTCAGCCATGATCACCCACTCRCAGTCCGAGCCCCCCGGGTAGTTGTTGTCCCCAAATTGTGCGTGGGAATAGAGGTCCTTGGTTTTCACCTCGGCGCGCACYTGRCCCCCRCACACTGCAGGAGRAGCCCGGGTTTAKGTTCATCCACGCTCTCCCCGCACCYCATAACCCCATTTCCCAGCCCCACGGGCGTACCTGTGCTGTGGGTGGCCTCGAATCCCTTCTTCTGGATAGAATTATCAGATACAAACTTGAGGAACATCCTGTTGCCCGAGGAGACGATGGGCTCGGGCTCCTTGGCCCCGCAGAAGCGCCCGAGCACCGGGGCTTTGGCGTCCTTCCCGTCAAAAATCTCCAAGTGGTCGTAGGTGCATTCCTGCTGCGCCTCCACGTCCAGCTCCGAGAARGTCTGTGGAGGTGCTGGGTGAGTCTGAGACCCAGCAGAGGTGACCCCAGCGCCGCCAGCACCCCCCGATCCCTACCAGCTTGACGCGGTGCCCCGGCGTGGTGCTGATGGCCCAAGTGCACTCCTTCTTACTGGGGTATTTATCGGGCCAGTTGGGGCTGGTGATGGTCCCCGAGACGGATGTCACCTTGTGGTCACAGCCAGCTGCCGGGACAACGTGAAAAGGTCACGGGTGGGTGGATGAGGGGGTTCCCACAGGAACGGGGGGCGCGATGGACCCACCTTCCTTGCAGTCGTGCTTRTTGTCGTGCAGCACGAAGCCGCTGCGGCACTGGCACTCGTAGCTGCCGAAGGAGTTGAGGCACTCGTGCTGGCAGCCCCCGTTGTTCTTGGAGCACTCGTCCTTATCTGGGAGAGAGCAAAAGGACGGCTGAGAGGGGTGGAAAATCCCGGAATGGTGAATTCTGACCCAAAGCGGTCCCCCGGCCCCCCAGACCCGCTGCCCTCCAGCCAAGCAAGCGCCCCCGGCCAGCAGCAAGCAGCTCCAGCAGCCCGCTTCCAAATCCAGCCCCCGCGGGGGGACGGGACGGCTCCTCCTCTCCCTGGGCTCACCCATGGGTGCCACCATTACCTGCTGCCGGGACGGACGGGGGGAGGCAGAAAAACACACAGTGACAACCAAAGATGCACAAGAAAGACCAGGACGCGGCAGTCCCTCTTTACTCATCGATAGGAAATGTCACAGACACGGTAAAAATTGGGAAGGGGGGAAGAAAAAAAAAACAACCAAGGTCAGCTGGTCAATGACAAAAACAAGGGGGTGGGGTGCTTAGAACCAAAAAAAAAAAATTATTAAAAAAAAAAATTAAAAATAAGGTCAACAACCAGTTCTGTCAAGCAAAAGGCTGCCGGGGCCRGCAGCACGGCTCGGCTCGGTCCCACCGTGCTCCCGCACGGCTCCGGGGCCGCGGCGTTCCTGAGAAAGATGGAGAGGACGGAGCGGCTCAGGAGGGGCCCCGCGGCCGCTTCTGCATGCGGAACTTCAGGCCGGGAGGGCGAGATTTCGGGGGCTGCAGCTGCTGCTTCTTCTCTGCAAAAAGAGAGGGAGAGAAGGGGGGGAGCGATGGGGGGGCGGGGGGCGGCGGGGGCGGCGGGGGCATGCGGAGCGGCAGCCGGGCAAGCAGCAGCGAGGGGAGCCCCTGTGCGGCCGGGGCGAGCGGCTCTGCGGGGAGGAAGAGGAGGAGGAGGAGGAAAAGGCACGAGGTTGGCTTCGGGAGGATGAGGATGGGTTTTGGGTGGGTTTCTAAGGGTGTCCAGGAATGGCAGTGGAGGAGTTTGGGATCACCCCGAGCTGGCCGACCTGACCTCCCACCACCTGCCTGAACTCCCTATCGCCCGAATCAAGGATCCCGAGCCCCCCAAAATCCCCTCCTCGTCCCATCGCCCCCCTCCCGGCTCCCCCTCTCCACGGGGCGGTGTTTTGGGGAGCGGGCGGCGGCGGGGGAAGGCAGCAGCAAGCGGGCACCAGCTCCCCCAGCATCCCGCTCCGAGCTCACAGCGATGCCGGAGAGGAGCCAGGATCCCTCCTTGGAGCCAGCGGCGAGCGGGGGTCCTGCCCCAGCCCCCCCGGCCCCGCGGCCGCCTCTCAAGCGGAGGCTGTAACCTGACGTCTCCTCGGTGTGAGGGAGGAGGAAGCGAGGCGGAAAGGCCCGTTTGGGGATGGGAAGGGGCTTCTGGGCTCAGAGCAGCTCCAGAGCGGCTGGCGGGGGGAGCTGGCGGGACGGAGGGAGCCTGGGCGGGCGAGACAAGAGCAGGAGAGAGTTGGCAGCGGAAAGAAGCCCACCGGCTCGGTGTCTTTAGCAATCCTTTATTCCGACCGGCTCGCTCGCCGCCACCCGGCATCGCCGTGCGCTCACCGTTCTCCCCCCGGGAGGGGCATCCGACRGCTCCGGGCTGCTCACCGCCCCGCAGCCCCCGGCAGCGCCTCTCCCCCCGCTGCGGAACCCCCAGCGCCGGGCGGGGCTCGGCGGAGAGCCGGGGGGACGTACCTGGGTGCCGACACCGCGGAGGATTCCCGGCAGGAACGCGCATCCTTGCGGAGCCCCGGCCCGCGAGGAGGAGGAGGAGGASRASRAGGAGGAGGAGGAGGAGGAAGGGGTCACGTCTTCACCGGGGAAAAACGGGCGCCCGGACGGCCAGGCTGCCCGCGGCACCGAGGGACGGGGCTCGTCCGGAGCACGGGGACCCTCCGCGGCCAAAAAAGGGGCCGCACGGGAGAGGTTTTGCCCAGGGAGCGACCTCGGGGGGACCAGAGGAGGGACCCCGCTGTGGCCAAATCCTCCAGGGTGGTCCTGCTGCCGGGAAAGCCCGGGACCTGGGCAGGGAAAGGCGGAGGAGAGGTTTTGGTGGTGGTGCCGGTGGGGTGAGGGAAAGGACGGGAAAAGGGAGAGGGAAGGAGCTCGAAGTGCATCGGGGGAGACTCACCCGGCTGCCCCGTGGTCCCGCTCGGCCGCCGGGCTTCCCCGAGGAATCACTTTGCGGAGGGTGCCGGCTCCCGACGGCTGGGCCGCCCTACTCGCCTTGGTTTTAATTAAACAAATAAAGCAAAGACACTCGACCCCCGGCCCGCGGGTYTCGGCCGCTCCGGGAAATCTCCGGCGGCTCCGGGGGATGCCGGTCCCGCTGCTCCCGCTCAAAAACGGCCTCGGCGGAGCCAAAAGGCAGCGGGAGGTTCACGGTGGGGTCCCGGAGGTGCTGCCGGTCGCTCACAGCCGGGATGGTGTCCAGGGCACACCGAGGGCAGCCCCCAGCCCCGGCTGCGTCCAGCATTTCGCTCCGTGTCCCCATCCCAACCCCCAAGACWCATCCAGAGGTGACACCGTCTCCTGGCGGGGTGGCCCGGGAGAGGAGAGCGGACCGTGGAGCTGACAGGGAGAGGAAGGTCACGGTTTTTGGGAGAGGGGAGCCGAGACGTGGCCGGATGGCGATCCCGGGATGCGGAGGGAGCCGGTGCCGTGCAGCAGAGCGGGGAGCAGCAGCAGCAGAGCGGGGTGACACCGTCCCCCACCCCGGTAACGCCACCCGAGGGGTGCAGCACCCGGGGCCGAGCACATCCCTGTCCCCAGCTGGACCTCGGCACTCCTTGGCCATTTGGGGACCCCCCCGAGAGCACCCCCACCTCTGAAATTGGAGCTAACTGTCCCCYAAAAGAGGAGAAAACCTCCCAAAATGTGCCGCCAGCCAGGCTGCCCGTGGCTGGAGGGTTTTCGGACCGGGGGCTGCACCCCCAGCGCAGGCGAGGGGAGCGTTAGCGGCGGTTTGGGGGTGCGGGGGGGTTCGGCTGGGTGAGAGAGGGTGGCGGACGCCCTTTCCGGGGCCGGGCAGCTCTACCTGAGAAGAAATGGGCTTTGAAGCCCTTTTTGGAGACGGTGTTGTCGGACTTGAACTCGATCCTCATGTTGTTGTACTGCGAGGTGATGACCTCGGGCTTCTCGGCGCCGCAGAATTTCCCGTGCAGCTTGGAGTCGGCCGTGAGCCCGCTGCGCACCTCCACGAAGTCGTATTTGCACACCTGAGGGAGGTGACACGGGGCTGGGGACACGGCGGGGACACCCCGGGGGCCACCAGCAGCGCCGGGAGTGGCACAGGGAACGGAGAGGGACCGCTCCCCCCACTCACATCGTTGCCCTCGGTCTCGAAGAAGTCGAACTGGAGGGAGATGCGGTACTGGGTGGGGGCCACCAGCTGCCAGATGCARTTTTTATTCGGGGGATACTCCTTGGGCCAGCCCGGGCTGGTGATGGAGCCGTTGAGCTTGGTGAGGAACCCTCCGCAGGCGGCTGCAGGGCGGGAGGCACCCGGCGCCCGTCACCTCCACGGGGCTGGGGGCGCTGAAAGGGGCACGGGGGCGTTTGGGGAGGGGTCACTCACCCTCGCAGCGGCGCTTGTCGGATGCCAGCTCGTAGCCGGGGTCACAGGCGCACTTGTAGCTGCCCAGGGTGTTGACGCAGCGCTGCTCGCAGCCTCCGTTGTTGGGGCGGGAGCATTCATCCATCTCTGAGAGGGGCAGGGGGTGAGCGGGCGGGGAGCTGCGACCACCCCCAGAGCCCCCCGGAGCGCCCCCCAACCTTTGAAGAAGTTGACGGCGAACCCGGCCTTGTTGATGGAGCCGTCGGAGACGAATTTCATCCAGAGYTTGTTGGAGGTGCTCTTGATGTCGTCGGGTTTGTCGTAACCGCAGTAGCGGCCGATGAGGCTGCTCGAGTCGCTGCTGCCGTCCCGGATCTCCAGGTAATCGTA
>NW_026623954.1:212913-221578 GCF_030028575.1 Malurus melanocephalus
CAGGACTGGCATCTCCCAGGCTCCAGCCAGCTGGATCATCCAGACTGGTTTCACTGGTGTGGGCCAAACTGGGAGCTCCATTCACCCCAATAACCCCTCTGGGGGGTTGTTCCCCCCTCCCCAAGGCTTTGGGACACCAGGCAGGCAGGGACAGAGGCAGAGGGAACCCCCCGGCCCCGCTGCCGGCCCCGGGGCGGTCCCGGCGGGCAGGAGGAGCGGGCAGGAGGCCCCGGGTTGTTACCTCGCAGCGTGGCCTTTCTCCAGAACCCGTCTCTCACCTCCACGTAGTCGTACCAGCACAGCCGGCTTCGGTACAGGTCCAGGGTGGTGAAATTCAGGATGATCTGAGGTTGGGAAGGAGCAGGGAGAGCGTGGGGTCAGCTCCCCCCACACCCCGTCCACTGGGATGGGCACCGGGTGGAACCCGGACCCGCTCTGTGACCCCACAGCGGGATGCTGGGATGAGAAACACCCCAGAAGAAAGGCGGGAGGAGGAAGAGGAGGGCTGGGAGCCTTCACCGCAGCCGTCAGTACCTTCTCTCCAGGGGTGACGGAGATCCTCCAGACGCAGTGCATGTGGGCAGAGTATCCATTGGGGAATTCCGGGGAGGAGAAGTTACCCTGGCTATCCTGAAGCGTCTCCCCACAGGCTGTGAAGGGCGAAAATCGGGGTTCAGACCCTCCAAGGGAACCCCCAGCAGCGGGACGGGCACCGCTGCTCTCACCCCCAACCCCGGTGCTTTTTTTCCCCAGCTCTAAGGATCAAAAAATCCGCGATCACCGCCATCCCCAACCCTCCCTGGAGCGGCTCCCGGCTCSGTGGCAGCTCTCCAGCGGCCGTGCCCCCCACCCTGCGGCGGGGCTGGATCTCTGGCGGCCCCCCCGTGCCCTGCCACGCCGCGGGGCTCGGCTGGCCGCCCKCTCTCGGGGCTGGAACTGGCCCAGMGCTGCCATCTGGAAGCCACATGACGCCGTGACCGCGGCACAGGGAGCTCCGCTGCGGCTGTCGGGGGGCCAAGGCGGCCGCCCCCTCCTCATCCTCCCCTCTGAGCGGGGAGGGGGCACGAGATGAAAGGTGAAACGCTGCAAAAAAAAAAAAGCCGCTTGAAACCTGGGCTCACTGCCTTTTTTCCCTTTTTGCTTCTCAGTGGAAACAAAAGAAAGTAAAAGCCGGGATCCAGAGAGGCTTTTTTTCGGGGGGGTTTCTCCTTTCTGGGCTTTTTTTTTTTTTTTTTTTTTTTTTTCCAGACCTCCCTTCCCTTCCCTTCCCTTCCCTTCCCTTCCCTTCCCTTCCCTTCCCTTCCCTTTTTTTGCTTTGCCTTGCTCCAAACTAATCACTTTTCCTGCTCCCTCGAAGGCGGCGCGGCCGTGGGGCCCCTCACAAAGGCGTCCCTCTTCCAGGCTGCTAATTAGTTGCTGGAATTAAGCGGGAGCGTGCGGGAGCCAAACTCCTTGCAGATGTTGCCAGCGCGGTCCCCAAGCACGTGCCCGCTGTCGGGGGAGACTCGTGCCAACCTCCCCTCCCGGTTGGGGACAATGCCACCGCTCACGGTGACAGCCCCAGAGCCGGGCAAGGTGACAACGGTGAGGGGGTCACGCTTTGCTCCCGCTCCAAAGGGGATTTTTGGGGTCTGGTGTCCCCAGAATGTCCCGTTCCACCCCATCCAAACCCCTCTGGGGGTCATCCTTCGCTCTCCAAGGATGCTGTGGGGTCACAGGGTGCCCTCAGGAGATGCTCTGCTCCTGCAGGATGCTCTTGGAGGGACGATCTTCAGAGAATTTTTGGAAGATCCTCTGGGGGAATCCTTCTCTTGAAGGATTCTTTTGTAGGAATGCTCTGGGGAGATGCTCTTTGTAGGATTTTATGGGGGATGCTGTTGCAAGAGACTCCTGGGGGAGATGCTCTTTGAGAGATGATTTTTTTGGAWGATTTCTTGGGGGAATGCTCTTTGAGAATGCTCTTAGGGGGATTCTTTTTGGAGCTGCTCTTTTGAGGATTGCTCTTGGAAGAYGCTCTAGAGAGGATTTTTTGGGGGAGTGCTGTTTTCTCGGAGGAGCAGGAGGAGMGGGCAGCCAAGGACACCCTCACCCACACGGGGCTCACTCAGCCTCCAACTTCTGCTCAGAACACCCCAAAAAGCTCCGCGGATGGAGAAACGCACCTCGCCAGCTCTTTAGAGAATCCTACAGCGCGAAGAACCCCAAAAACCGCAGAAAACAGGAAATCCATCCAGGATGACGCCACTTTTGCCAAATTTTGGGGTGAAACCGAGCGTTTTCCGGGAGATACAGCCCCGGGAGTGCTCCCAGGGAGGTGACACCCACCTGGGCAGCGGTAGAGCTTGCGGGCCTGGGCGATGTCGCCTTTGCTGAGCCGCGTCCTCTGGCCGATGGCGGGACGGACCCCGTTCACGTCGTATTTGGGCAGGATGGTGTCGAGGAAGATCCCCCTGGGGCAGGAAAGGGACGAGCCGGGTGGGAATCACCGGGAAAAGGGAGCTAAATACRGCCTGGCTAATTAAAACCAGCCCGGCTAATTAAAGCCTGAGGGCCRGTGAGTCAGCGGGGACGTGTCCCCAGCGGAGGTGACCGCGGGGACAGCAATTCCCTGCTCTGGGAAGGGACGCTGAGGGGTTTTATCCTGCCCTAGACATCAATGGGACCATTTTCCGAGGGAATTAACCCTGTGTACAGCTGGTAATTGTCCCCTGGGGTTGGGGACAGTGTGCCACTGTCCCCAGGACACGAGGGGACACACGGGGACACCCCGGGCCGTACCTGGAGAAGGTGTTCCTGGCGTAGTGCATGATGCTGTCRAAGTCGTACGTCTCCCCCAGCGATTCCACCTCCTCCGGCTCCATCTTCAGGAAATTGTATTCCTGCCCTGGGGGTGACACAACGGGGACACTGCCAGGGGGGACCCCGAATTCGGCAGCACCCCATGGCGGGGATGAAGAGGAGGAGGAAGAGGATGAGGAGGAGGAGGGTGAGGAGGAGGATGAGGAGGAGGAGGAAGGGGGTTCATGCCCACCTGGCTGGATGTTCTCCCGGATGATGGAGACGTGATCATCCCGGTCGGGGCGCGTGTGCTCATGCCAGAAGCCGATGACGTGGCCCAGCTCGTGCACCACGATGCCGAATTTGTCACAGTTTTTGCCGATGGAAATGGCCTGGGGTCCCCCTCCTCGGCGCCCCACGTAGGAACAGCAYCTGGAGGGGAGAACCGGGTGATTCCTTGCTGGACATCCCCGGGGTGGGGGYCCCACAAAACTGGGATGCTGGAGCTTCAGGCATCCTGCTCAGGTGAGGATCTTGAGCCTCAGCTCTGCCCGGAAACCGGGCACGGGATGGCCCAGCACGGCACGGCACGGCTGAAGCAGCCCCACAAAACGCGATCCTGCTCCTGGTGTGCCCATCCTTGCCCCTGCCCAGCGGCCAAGCCGCGCTCTGGAGCCGGGCTCAGCGTTTGCGCCCACGCTCAGGGGCTCCCATTCCAGGGGAAATCCTTCTCCCAACCGCCATCTGCTTGGCCGGGGCCGTGCCCTGACGCGTGAAGACGCCGAGCTCGTCCAAACCCCTGTTTCCTTTGGCTTCGGCCCCGCCGCAAGCCCGGGCTGGTGCCGCGCCACCGAGCTCAGCCCCCGGCGGCGAGCGCCGAGCTCCGGACCCCAACCCCCGGGTAAACCCGAGCCCAAAATCCCCCGGAAAGGTCCTGGAGCAGCCCCCGGACCTACCCACAGGGGCGATAGGTGAACACGATGTAGCTGTCCTCGTCGTTGCGCTCCAGGAAGGTGACACAYGTGTGCTTCTCCCAGTGTCGCATCGCCTGCCGGAAGATGGCTCGCTGGCTGCCTGCGGAGGGGCGGCGGGGGGTCAGCCCGGCGGGGAAACTGAGGCACGGCGGGGCCCGGACACCCCCCGGCTCGCCGCTACTCACCGCTGAAGTTGCCGCTGATGACATAGGGGATGACCCCGTCCGGCCACACTCGCTCCGGCCGGGATGTGGCGGCGCGGCGGCTCCGTGCCCGCTGGCGACCGCGGCTGCGACGAGGGTGGCCCGCCCGGGGGCTGGTGGCATTGCTGCCTGGGGGGACGGGGAGGGTCAGTCCGGGCAGCCCCGGGGATGGGAACGGTCAGTGCGGACAGCCCCGGGGATAGGAACGGTCAGTGCGGGCAGCCCCGGGGATGGGAACGGTCAGTGCGGACAGCCCCGGGGATGGGAACGGTCAGTGCGGACAGCCCCGGGGATGGACAGGGGGTCAGAACACTCCCAAAAGCGCCGCGGATGCCGGGGTGCGGCGTTACCTGAGGAGTTGGAGGGCAGCCGGGTGACCGTGTGACGCGCCAGGTCCACCACCCGGTCCACCTGGAAGAGCTGCAGGTCCTCCTCRTCCAGGGCGATGTCACCCAGGAAGGCGGCTGGGAGGGGAAGGGGAGTTGTGAACGCTCTTTTRTGCATCCCAAATCCCATCGGGGGCCTCTCCCCGGCCCCTCCACACCTGGAAAGCCCTGAAGAGGAAGGAAAACCCTTCCTCCTCCTCCTCTTCCTCCCTCTCTCCTTCCACTGACCGTGATGCGGGCCAAGCTCCCCCCGCCCCCAGCAGCTGGACCCAGCCCCACGCTCACATCTGGATCACATAAAGCCCGTCCATCACTCCGCAGGGTTTCTATTATTATTTGTGTTGCAAAACTGCCTCTTTTTCCCCCGCTTTTGCTGCCTTTAGGACCCCCTTCCTGGCCGGCTCCTGCCCCCCAGCCCGGTGCCAGCTCCGACAGCCCCAGGGTGYCCCAAATCGCCACCTCTGAGCCATTTGCCAGCGCCGAGCGGAGCCATATGGCCCGGGAAGCTCCCGCTGCGCCCAGCGCCCGCAGGAACGGAGCCGGCCGTCTGCCGGGACCGGGACCCCCGCTCCAGCACCGGGGGAAGGGGCAGAAATCCTTCAGCATTACGGGGTGGAGGACATAACCCTGCACATGACCCTTCCTCCTCCTCCTCCTCCTCCTCCTCCTGTCCGTCCTGCCCTCCAGTCCTTCCGTGGCCTTTCCGTGACGCGGCTCCCGGCGCTTGGCCGGCCCCGAGCCCCGGGGACGCGGCTCCGGCGGAAATGCGAGGGCTGCCTGAGGTCAGGCCGCGGCTCCGGAGGTGGCCGCAGTAGGGTGGAGTTTGAGTGGGGTTTCTCAGCAGTTTTGGGGGTACCTGGGGAGATTTGAAGGTGCCTGGCGCTCCCTGGCCTCGCCATCGCTCGGGAAGGGCCGTGGTGGGGAATGGGGTGGCCGGAGCAGCTCGGGGGGTGAGGGCGAGCAGAGCCAAGGTCGCGCTCCAAGCGCTTAGCGAGTGGGTCCCAAAAGAGCCACAAATTACGGAGGCAAGGCGGGACAATTGGGATAACCCGGAGAGGTCCAAAAAGCCGGCACAGGGTGAGAGAAACAGCCACGGGCTCAGAGGATCAGAGGATCCCATCCCTTTCCAAGGCAGCGAGCCCAAATCTCGCTCCAGCGGTGGCGKGGAGCGCTTTGGGGCGAAAAAGCCACGTTTTGGGGCTGTCCCCAGCACTGACCGATGGGTGAATCCCATCGMGGGGAAGCTCCGGGGTGGAGAGCAGACCTGCGGCAGCGCCGAGGGAAGAGCAAACAAGCCGGGRCCGGCACCTCCCCTGGCAGCGACCTGCGGCTGGCACGGCCAGGCTGCAATTTGAGGGCAGAGCAGAGGCAGGAGCCGGCCCCGGCCGCCCCACACCCTCCCCGGGGCCGGGAGGGACGTGTCCGAACGGGCAGCGCGGGGGAGGACCAGGGCCGGGGAGAAGGACGAGCATCCCGTGCCAAGAGCTGCATGGAAAGACAAGGGAAAGTAAGCTCGCTAACAGCCGAGCAAGCTCCGGCGGAGCCAAGTGATATAGAAACCATATGTGAGGGATTTGGGAGACGTGAGAGAGCCGGGCAGGCCGGCCCGGGGACTGGGGGCTGCTTTTCCCGGAGCTTTGAGGTCCCCAGACCCTCCAGAGGGGCCGTGGGGATGGCGAGGGGTGGCCCGGCGGCGATCCCTGTACGGACACGCCGGGCCAAGCCCAGARTGTCGGATTGAGAAACTTCCAGCTCGGTTTGGGCTCCGGTCACGTCCTCCTCCCACTCGTTCCCCGTGCGCCCGTGGCATCAGGTGAYACGTGGGGGTGTTGGGGCGGGGGTCTCTGCTCGCCAAAAGCCYCCGAGGGGCTTCACTGGGGACACTGCCACGCTGCTGCCACTTGGTCATATCAGAGAGGTGGAGGGACCCCCTGCAAAAGAAAGGGACCCCCCTGCAAGTGAAAGGGATCCCCTGAAAGTGAAAGGGATCCCCTGCAAGTGAAAGGGACCCCCTGCAAGTGAAGGGGACCCTCGGCAAACGGGGGGCTCTTGGCAGGAGAAATCCCCGCCCTCTGCTCCACACAGCCCAGACTGGAAACACCCCCGAGCTGTCACACCCCCAGCACCCAATTTCTGCCSGGGCACGGTGCCCGAGAGACCCCAAATCACGGGGCACAGGTCTCCAGCCATCCCCGGAGGGGTTTTGGTGTTCCTGAGCCGTTCCCAGCCCGGAAAATCGCCGGCTGTGCCCACAGGGGCTGCTCTCTGCTCGGTCACAGAGGCACTGGGGACAAGGTCCGAGCGGCGGCGGTGMCAGYGGGGAGGAYGCGGTGCCAGCGGGGAGGAYGCGGTGCCAGCMCGGAGGATGCGGTGCCAGCGGGACGCCAGCTCCAAGGCCAGGCGTGGGGCACGGAGCAGTCAGCAGTGAGGAAGAGGAGAGTGGGATCATCCCAGCTCCATCTCTGCCCATCCCTCCCATCCCCCAGAACACAATCCAACCCTTCGGGAGCTGCCAGGAGGCTCCCACGGAGCTCTTCCCCCTCTGCAGCCGGGATAGAGCTCAGCYCTCCGCTGTTGTTTGACTTTTCGTGCTGTGTTTTCTTTCGGGTTCTTGGAACGGTGACGTAACCGCGGGGCTGGAGCTTTAGACAAACAAGGTTTTTCATCGGGACCCGGGCCAAACCCCTGAGCACCCCATCCCGATCCTACAGGCACCTCTTTCCCACTCACGGCTCCGTGGGTGGATCCCGGCTCTCCTCCCTGCCCGCGGTGCAGAGCTCAGCATCCCTCATCCCCATCCCTCATCCCCATCCCTCATTCCCATCCCTCATCCCCATCCCTCATTCCCATCCCTCATCCCCGTGACCTCTCCCGCATCGCTGGCATTTTGGGAAGAGCCCGACCTCGGGCTCCACCAAGGTTGGGAACCGTGATGCGGGGAAAAAAAATATGATAAAACGAGCTGTGGGAAGAGGCCGGGGCGCGAACGCGGTGTTCTGGTGAGCCGGGAAAAGCAAACAGAACCCTGGGGAAGCCTTGGCAGGGCGGGAGGGCGGCAGATAAACAGGACTGGGATCAGATTCCAGGTCAGTCTGGGGCAGAGGAGGCTCCGGGCACGGTGCAGGGCAGGAGGGACCCTGATCCCTGTGCGGGTCCCAGGAACCCTCAAAGGGCACTGGGCAGGATGGGAAGCGCCCCCCCAATCCCGCATTCCCAGTGATTCCAAGCCCTCCAGCGAGTGCTGAGCATCACTCCCGGTGCCGGCAGGATTTGAAGGCAGCAGAAATCGAGCCGCTCTGCCCCAGCCGGGAACGGGACGGAACAGAGACGTTTCCTAGGTGGATCCCGGCCTCAGGCGGGCTGTAAAGCCGCCGAGTCACCGGAGCWGCACCGCACTGGCTCTCAGAGCCCTTAAATATGTGAGGAATGTTCGTCGCACCGCCCCTCGCCCCCGCACCGGCCCAGCTGCGCGGCAAAACACGCCGGGGCCGCGGSCAGAGCAGACGGGACCCCTCTGCACCGGGAGGGTCCCCCCGGCCGCGGGGGTCTGCCCTGCCCGAGACCCCCGACCCGGGGCGGGCTGGGAAGGTGGAAGGAGCATCCCGGGGCAGCCGGATCCCCGGAGTGGCACCGTGAGACCCCCAGGACAGCGGGGACAGGGCGGAGATGGAGCAGCCCCTCTGGTCTCCCCCAGCACCGGCCCTGCCCCTCTCCCGGTGCCCCTCGCCGGCGGCGGGAGAGAGGGAGCAGCCAGCCCGTAAACGCCGGGGAGAGGAATATTTGCTTTCCCAGAGCACCTTCCGAGCAGGCACAAAGCAGGAATTCAAACCTCGGAGGCCAGGCTGGGAGCCAGGCCAGATCACGGCCCCCCTCTCTGCAGCCAGCGGGGAAACTGAGGCACGGGGGGATAGARCCAGGCAGCACCCGAGAGCCAGCACTGCACTCGGACATCGCTCACGCCTGGCTGGAGCATCCTTATCCCAGCTGGAGCTCTCGGGGAGGGTCCAGGGGAAGGCAGAGATGCTCAGGGGACGATCCCTGTCCCCAATTCCCCTCGGTGCATCCCGAGGCACATCCCATCTCCGCCAACGCTTCCTTTCCCCGGTGCCACCCGCGGCCAAATTCCCTCCCCAGCCCTGGGCATCGGCATTCGGGCTCCGAGCGCTTCTCCTGCTCCAGGTGATGAAATAAAACACCACGGAGCCTCTAATAAACATCCCGGCAGCAAACAAATTCCAGGGGCAGGAAACGGCCGTGCGGGGGGAAGGCTGCGAGTGGGAGGGATGGTTGGGTCGCTGCAGGGGGGGGCTCTTTCCTTCTGCTC
>NW_026623954.1:221803-225035 GCF_030028575.1 Malurus melanocephalus
GTGTGCAGGCAGCGAGGTCTCCCCGCATCCCCTGTCCGAGGCCAGGTCACCGAGGAAAACACATCCCGGGCCAACAGCAGCAGTCCCCGTGAAAGGGAGAGCTGCTGGAAAGGAAAATATTTAGAAATTGCTCTGCCAAGGGGATTGAGAGGGGGGTGTTGTCACTTTGGAGGGGAGCCTGGTGGCAGCGGGAGCCGGGAATGGAGACGGGGACGTGTCGTGACACCCAGCTGGGCACGCGTGGGGCATCCCGGGCTGTGCCAAAGGACAGCGGCTCCCCAGGGCACCTCTGGGCATCCTCCCCGGGCCTCTGGCTGCAAACCTCYCCCCTGTCGTGCTCCCTTTGCTCAATCCTGTCCCCCTCCAGCACGCTTTAACCCTTCCAAGGCTGCTCCCGGCTCGCCCACAAACCCTCGGGATCTTCCCGCTGCCTTTTCCCCGCGGGTGGAGCGGGGTTTGCCACCCAAATCTGCCCCGGACAGACGGCAGCAGTGACCTCCCGCCCTCCCGCAGCCCTCGGCCGGGTGATAAGCGGCACCTCCGCTTCCCACGGCTCGCAGCGATGCGGCGGGAAGCTGTTTTCTCTCCGGAGACCTCCAAAAAATCCTCAGCAAAGCCACACGCAAGCAGGAGGACACTTTGCTGCTCAGAAAACACCCTTTTCCCGGGAAAAAAAAAGAATTAAAAAATCTGGGGAAACCCCACGGCGAGTCATCCTCCCTCCTCTCCCCGCACCCCCTCCCGGCTGCTTTGTTCTGCCCGGCTCTCCCCGGGGCTGCCCCGTCCCTCCCGGCCATGTGTTTCCCATCCCCGGCTCGGCGGCGGATAAAACCTCAGGAAGCTCCGTTTTTTCCCCCCCTGGGCACGACCCGCCGGCGTGAATCAGCGGCCGAGGCGTTTCCCAGGAGCCCGGAGAGGGGAGGGCAGCGARAAACGAGCCCCCGGCCTCGCCGTGGCACCCCGGGCCCCCCGGCCGAGGATGCCGCCGCGCCGAACGGGTGATTACACAAAGATAAAGCAGATCGCGGGATCGGCCTGAGATTTCCAAGGTTTTGCCGAGCCCTGAACCGCAGGCCTCCCGCCGGCCCCGGCTCCGCGGGTGGATTTTTTACCCTGCATGAATAAGTGACATATAACGGCTGGAAAATATTTTTTGGGCAGCTTGACAAGTGTGACTGCAACCAGTAGCCTGGGCTGGCTACGCCTGGAAAGTGTAATATAGGTGAAATCGCGGCGGCTGGAGAACTCCGGGCACGGCTGGGAAGCTCCTCCACCCGAAAAAAAGGGGGAAAAAAGGGGGAAAAAAGGGGGAAAAAAGGGGGCTCAGACCCCCAGCCCCATCCGTGAGTCCTGTGGTTCTGCCTTGCGGGTGATGTTGAGACCCCAGCGGGAATTTGGGAGAGGAGATGCCCCCAAAAACCCACCCTGGGGTGCTGCGTGAACCCCAAAGGGCTCAGCACCTCCGTGACCMTCTCCACACGGAGCAGGGTGATGGAATATCGGGGGGAAGGGGGTGTCAGTTTAGTCAAACACCCCAAAATGTGGATGGGGAGCTGACCCAGGGAGCAAGGTGGGTGCTGGGGGCACCCAAGAGGTCCCAAACTGTTCAGCAACCCCTCGGATCCCCCGGGATGAGCCAGAGCACACCCCGGGSCCGCTCTGCCGGCACAACCGGGGGTACCGGGAGCAATTCCATCCGCGTTTCCCAACCGGAGACACGACCCGGATCTGACCCGGCGGCTGCTCCCGGGCACCGGGACCCGGCTGCGCTGACCGGCTGAAGGGAAACCGGGGCCACGGCCGGTTCCTTCCTCCCTKGCTGCCCGGGGGCTGCTCCGAGGGCTGCATCTCCCTGTTTTGGCATCCTTGGAAGCGCCGCGGTGGCACGGGAGGTTTGTCCCCTTCCGCTGGCACCGGTGCAGACGGGTGGCATCACCGGGGGTGGCCGGCGAGCCGCGGGCAGCCGGTGGCCTCAGGATACCTCTGGCATGAGGAACASAAATCCCTCTCCGGGCTCTTTCCTTCCCCGGAGCCGCGGAGGTGGCAAAACCTCGGTGTTTGGCTTTTTTTTTGTCACTGCCCGGAGCTCGGGGGGGCTCTCAACACCCCAAAACCGAACCGAACCGTCTCACGGGGTTCTGGGGGGGTCAGGGGGAAGCTATAGGGGGTCAGGGGGATTTCGAGGGGTTCCAGCTCCCCAAAAAACCGCATTTCACCATCCCGGTGCTGTAGAACCCGACGAGGGTGAATCCGATGCGTGGCAGGGCCTGATCCCCCCCCCGGCCCCCCCGACTCTCGGGGAAGAGCTCCCGTAATTAAATTAGTCACATCAGGATCTCATCAAGGCAGGACGGGGATGGGAACGGGGGAACACAGAGAGGTTCCGGGGGTTTTGGGGTGCACAGGACGGGGCGAGGAGGGGATAATGGCAAATCCAGCGCTAATTAATCCGGGGGAAGCGTCGTCTCCGGCGCTCA
The DNA here is from genome assembly GCF_030028575.1 of Malurus melanocephalus. Lineage (NCBI taxonomy): Eukaryota > Metazoa > Chordata > Aves > Passeriformes > Maluridae > Malurus > Malurus melanocephalus. Next base: position 224,281 of record NW_026623954.1, read on the forward strand.
GCTGGAGGAAGCGGGAGCGGAGGGGAGGCTGCAGCCGGCTCTGCCCGGACGCTTTTGCAAGCCTTGCTGTTTCAGCCCGGGAGGGCAGGAAGGGAAGGATTTTTGGCCAGAAAAAGCCCTCGTGTAGACAGAGTTATATCAACAGCCGCCTCGCCGCGCAGACAATGCCCGCACAGAGAAACGTGATCCCCCGCCAGACCCCGGCCCTCGCGCCGGGCTCAGCTCCCGTGCCTCAGTTTCCCCCCTCCCCAAATCCTTCCATCCACTTTATCGAGCGCTGGGASACAGGGATTCCCCCCCGCAGCACTCAGTTTGTTCCCAACCTTTTCAACAGTTCGGGGGAAGCTCCGAATCCCCGTCCCGGCACAGAGAGACCCCAGCCCGGGGTGGGACCGGGGCTGAGCCCGGCCCGGGTGTCCTGGGGGGACGAGCTTTGGCTGAGGGTTTGGGGAGACGGGGAAATTCAAGGGGTGCAGAGTGTGGGTGCAGAATGGGGGTGCAGAATGGGGGTGCAGAATGGGGGTGCAGAATGGGGGTGCAGAATGGGTCCTGCTCTATGGTGGGATTCAGGGGGGCGTTGGATGGGGGGGCTGGGGGCTTGACAGCTGCCAGTGCAGCCCAGCCCGGGGACAGAAAGCGGGGCGCAGGGCCAGCCCCCCCTACTCCTCACCCTAAGTACAACCAGATGCACCCCGGAGCGGGACCGGCCGCTGCTGCTGCTGCCGTCCCCCCCATCCCGGGCCGCGGGGACTCCA
>NW_026623954.1:229358-230614 GCF_030028575.1 Malurus melanocephalus
CCCCAGGGAGGGTGGGAGAACTCTTGGGGAGCAGGGTGAGCCCCCCAGGGCGATCCCAGAGTGTCCGTGTGCCAAGGCAGGGACAGCCAGAATGTCCCCTCACAGTCCCCTGGGAATGCCGCAATCGGGACGGGGCCCCCCCAGGCCTGGCTCACCCCGTGCTGCTCCTGCTGTTCCTACACACCCATCCCCGTCCTCTTGCAACATTCCCAGAACTTTATKTTTTAGGATTTTAAGTGTTCTGTGTGTCCCATGACCTCTGCAGGGACTCACCGGGTGACACCGGCATCCAGACCCCACTCCTTCCCCTGCCCCCACCAATCCCCCAAAACCCCTTTCCCTTCACTTTTGGGACCCTCCCGAATCCAGGAATGACCAGGAATGACCAGAGTCTCCCTCACCCTTTATCTGAACCCTTGTTTTCCTCCCCCATCATCCCAGGATGTTTTCCTCGTTCTCCCTTATTGCAAAACCCACATCCAGCAAAACTTCCCTCTTGAAGCAGATAAATAAACCCAGGAAAACCGGGCTGACTCCGCGTCCCCGCTCTGCCCCCGGCCCCAGGGATGGGAATTCGGGGAGCAACCGCTGGATTCAGCCCCAGCCTCGAGCCGCTTTCCCAAGAAAACAAACAATCCTGGCTCTGGAATAATTTTTGTTTCCATCCTGAGCTCCGGCCGGGGAGGATGTTTGCGGGCCGAGTCCCTGGGTGATGTCAATCCATGATGTCAGGGTCCAGCCGGCCGTTTCCACCCTGAGATCGCCCCTTTCTCACGGAGCGCTCCGGGGAGCCCAGGCTTTCCGAGGAGGCTTTTCCCAGCCCGGCTTTCCCACGCCGGCCTTGATTCCTGGGGTCTGGCACCCTGGCAGATGGGCTAGTGGCTCTGGATATCACTGGCCACCACCTGGATGCCAGCTTGAAGCTTTACCTGGGATAAACCTGGGTACCTGGCATGAGAATTTCACCTGGCATGAGAATTTCACCTGGCMYGAGCGTCAGGATGGGAATGTCCTYGTCMCAGRRRAGRKTRGGTGGGTGGCACCTGGCAYGGGCACGCGRATTCCAGCGCTCCTACCTCAGCCTGCCCGCCCTGCAGGGCTTTTCCTTGGCATCCTGGAGCGCCAGGTGGGTGATGCTGAGGCCTGGCACTGGCACAGCCGGGAGGGTGGGGGACGCCGGGAGCTGCCAGGAGCGTTTCTGGATTCTGTGCTTGGTGTTTTGAGGCTTCAATTCCCAAAATCTCCACGGGAAAGAG
>NW_026623954.1:231975-241398 GCF_030028575.1 Malurus melanocephalus
AGACCCCTGTGCAGTGAGTGACCAGCACCGGGATTGTCCCCTGTGTCCCCTGTGCCAACCCTGGAGGGTGGCACCTCCTCTCCCCAGTGATGGGATCCCCCATTCCCAGCACCTCCTGTGGGGTTTTACTCCTTTTTCCCCTGCCGGGACCCCCCAGGTCCCTCCCTGTGCCTCAACCCTCCGGAAATCGGGATGTTGGGATTATTGCACAAGGACCTGCGGGTCCTGCCAACTTTCTGACACCTCCTTCAGCTGCTGCGGCCTGGGCGGGGAGGCTGAGGGGCTTTGGGGGTCAGGGAGGGGTTGGGAGTGGACACCCCGGAGCCGCAGGAGGTTCTGGATGGACGCCCCGCATTCCGTCCGGCTGCAGCTGCGTTTTCCCGGTGCCAGAATTGGGGACGGGGACTGGGTCCAGGTGTGGGGGCAGTGGGGGGCTGGTGGGCCCCATTTTGGGGTCGGCTGTGGGGCTGCTGGGTTCCCATTCCCAAGGGACTGGGATGCTCCGTGTTCCTTCTCTCTGCCCCAATAACTCCTCACCCCAATAATGCCAGAATCTCATACTAATAAAGCCATATCCTAAAAAAACCCTGCATCCTGGTCCTGGTAATTAGTAATTAGGATCCTTCTTATCCTAATAGTACCAGCATCCCGGTCCTAATAATGTCCGATCCCAATAACACCAGCATCCCTGTCGTTATAATGTCTGATCCCAATAACACCCGATCCCAGTCCTAATAATGTCTGATCCCAGTAACAACAGCATCCCGGTCCTAATAATGTCTGATCCCAATAAAACCTGATCCCAGTATCACCAGTATCCCAGTCCTAACAGCTCTTGATCCTAATAACACCAACATCCTAATCCTAATAATGCCAGATCCTAATAGCACCAACATCCCAGCCCTAATAACCCCTGAGCTTATTGATGCCTGATCCCAACACCATCATCCTCATCCTATAACAACCCCAATAATTCCCAATTTCTGCAATGCCCGATCCTGATAACTCCTGATCCCAACAGCATCCCTGTTAATCATCCCGGCCCTAATGATCCCTGTTAATCATCCCGGCCCTAATGATCCCTGTCCTCGGGCAGTGATGGTGGCCGCGGTGCTTTCGGCACAGGCTGTGTCCAGGAATAGCTCTCAGACCCGATTCCTGCTCCTTTATTCCGCTCTGGCACAGGACAAACCCATTTTTCAGGCCAGCCTGGCTCTGGCAGCARCACGGGGCAGCTCAGGGCAGGCTCGGTGGGGACCCTCCCGTGATCCCCCCAGGCTGTGAATGTGACACAAATCCCCCAAAAAATCCCAGCTCGGAGCCCCCTCGAGGCGTTTTTAAACCAGGAGGAAGGCGGGAGAGCTGGCGGGAACCGGGGAGAGAAGAACTGGAACGGAGAATTGGTGTTTTCTTTAAATGTCATGTTTTTTTTTAAAGCTCATTTTTGCACTTTTGGCGAAGCTGAGAAGACTTAAGTGACAAACCAGCTGTCCCCCGGCGCGGCGCGGACACCCCCGCACCTCCTCCGCCACCGGCCCCGCTCCTGCGACCCCTCAGCGCCGATCCCTGACCCCCTCCTCACTTCCCTCACCCCAAAATTGGGGTGCGCGGGGCGGGGGCGGCCGCGGAGGGGTCGCCGGTGCTCCCGGCGTGGCTGCGGCTGTCGGGGATGCTGCGAGGCGAAGCTGGCGGTGTGAGGGTGCTGCCGGGTGGGTGGGGGTCCCGCAGAGCCCCCCGCCCACCCATCCATCCATCCCGCGGGGTTTTAATTAAGCCCAGTAGACGGGGAGGAGGCTGCAGAGGATGCTCGCTGTTGTGCCCAGMAGCGAGCGGTCAGCCAGGGCCACGGAGATCCTGTCCTCAGCCTGGACAAGGGGACAAGGGACAATGAGGCCACCTCGATTCCTCCTTGGGGGTCTCCACGTGGCACCGAGCCCCCCACGCCCCCCGACCCAATTCAGATCCTCACCTGCCGGCGCTGGAAGGTCTCGAKCACCGTGTCCAGCCCCGGGATGTTGTCCTTGTCCACGCGGGTCACRTAGCAGGCGCGGTGGCTCCGGGCTCTGTAGCTCACCAGGAGCTGTTGGAAGTCAGAGCAGGGTCAGGTTCCATCCCGCCGCCCCCTCCCCGTCCCTTCCGGAGCCCCTCACTCACATTTTTGTAATCATAGATGACCGTGGCCGCGTTCCCGTCCCCGCTGTCCAGGTAGAAAGTGGCCGCGTCCTCTTCCCAGGCCGGTCCAGCCCACAGCCCGCTCCGCAGGACCTGCGGTGGGGACAGGGGGGACCTCAGAGGCTGCGGCAGCCGCTCCCCGTGGGCACCGGGGGGTCCCTGATGGCACTGATGGCACCGCTGACACCACCAGAGAGTCCCTGATGGCACTGATGGCACTACTGACACCACCAAGGGGTCCCTGTTAGCACTACTGACACCACCGGGGGGTCCCTGATGGCACTGATGGCACCACAGACAGCACCAGGATGTCCCTGATGGCACTGGTGACACCACCAGGGGGTCCCTGATGGCACTGCTGACACCACGAGCGGGTCCCAGATGGCACTGATGGCACTACAGACAGCACCAGGGTGTCCTTAATGGCACCACTGAAGCCACCAGGGGGTCCCTGATGGCACTGGTGGCACTACTGACACCACCAGGATGACCCTGATGGCACTACTGATACCACCAGAGGGTCCCTGATGGCACCACTGAAGCCACCAGGGGGTGCCTGATGACTCTGGTGGCACTACTGACACCACCAGAGAGTCCCTGATGGCACTGATGGCACTACTGACGCCACCAAGGTGTCCCGGATGGCACTGATGGCACCACGAGCGGGTCCCAGATGGCACTGATGGCACTGGTGACACCAGCAGGGGGTCCCTGATGGCACTGGTGGCACTACTGACACCACCAGGGTGTCCCTGATGGCACTGGTGGCACTACAGAGTCCCCACTCACGGGTTCGGCGCGGCGCTGCTCAACGCTCAGCCACAACAGCAGCGCGGCGGCGACGATGAGCACCAGCAGGACCACCACGACCACCACGATCAGCAGGCAGCGGACGTGGCCGCAGCTCAGGAGCTTGCGGGGCAAGGAGCAGAGCATCCGAGGGACGAAACACAGCGACTTCTTGAGGCAGCCGAAGCAGCCCGAGCAGCCGCGGCAGCCGGAGCAGCCGGGACACCCCGAGCAGCCGCGGCAGCCGCAGCATTTGGGGCATTTGGGGCATTTGGGCAGGCAGCACTTGGGCAGGCAGCAGCAGCGGACGCACTTGGCGCAGCATTTGCCGCAGCACACGGCGCAGGACATGCAGCAGCCGGGGCAGCAGCAGCCGTTCTCCGAGTCGTGAGGGTGCGGGAAAAGCTGCGGGGAGATGGGGGGAGAGGGTGGGGATGGGTCCAGCCCTCCATCTCAGCACCGGTGCCTTGCTGGGATGAACTGGGCAAAGCCCTGTGCCCATCCGGACGCGGGGACAGTGGCAGTGCCACCCTGCAGGGACTCACCTCCTCTTCAAGCACCACCTGCTTCATGCTGCTCTCCATGGCTGCTGCCTTCTCCTCCTCCTCTTCTTCCTCCTCCTCCTCCTCCTCCTCGTCCCATCCCCAGCCCAGCCCGGCTGCAGAGAGCGGTGTTTTTATACCGGGCCAGCGGGGTGGGGAGCGGAGCGGCCCCTGAGAAGGGTTTGGTGGCCCCGGGGCGCAGTCGGGCCCTGGCATGTGACCCCCTCCTGGTGTTTGCTGACCGCCCACTCCCAGCCGGATCCCCCTGGGAACCCGCGGCTCAAGAGGCTCCGTGGGCACRGGGTCAAGGGTCCTTGTCCCCAGGCACGGGGATTTCTGTGCTGCCCAGGAGCGAGGTGCCAGGGCCAAAGCAAACCCTCCAGGGTGGAGCATCCGGCGCTGGCCGCGGCTGAGCCAAAGCTGGCTCGTGTCCCTTGGCCAGCTCGGGCACCTGGAGCYGCTTGATGTGGCCAGGAACAAACAGGACATGAAAGCTTTCCCGTAATCCGMAGGGATGRGGTGGCAATGGGGTCACCACGGGCMSGGGGAGTGTCCCCAAYCCTCATTCTTTGTCCTGAGGGTGCTTGGGCACCGCTGCTGGCGGCTTTTGGGGCTGGCGGAGATGGCCACCATGCGGATTTTTTGAGGTGAGGGGGTGTCAGCTCTGGCGTGTGACACGGAGACACTGCTGGGCATTGAGTTCGCCCATCCACGACCCCATTCTGCACCTGGGACCTCTCCAGCCACCCCAAAACCCTCAGCCAGGTGTGGGGGTACGCCCGTGCYCCCCGTGTTGGATCTGCCTCCTTTCCCAGGGTGTCAAGAGCCACAAGAGCCCCTCGAGTGTCCTCGAGTTTGTTCTCAGTCACCGTGGGAGCCCTCACCCTTTCTCTGGAACCCTCTTGACCCAGCTCCTTGTCACGGGCAGGGATTTTTTGGGACGCAGAGCTGCTGGCTCCGAGTCAGCACGAGCAGTGTCCCTCCCGTTCCCAGCAAAGTGTCACCCCCCTGACCCTCCTGCTGTGCCCGTGGCAGTGATTTTGGGGACATCGCTGGGTTTGCAGCCCTGGAAAGGGTCAAACAACCTCCTGGGGTCTCATTTTCCCCTCCCAGCCCCGCTGCTTCCCGGTTTTCACGTGCAGAACTGGAAGAGGCTGCTCCCAGAGGATGTGGGGCTGGAATGGATGGGAAAAGGGAGGGGATGGGGACGGGGAGAGCCGGAGCGAGTGGATTTTTGTGTCTGTGGATAAACCAGGGCTTGCTGTCACAGGGAATGTGGCACTGTCACTCTGTCCCCACCTGCACGAGGAGGGGACAGGGTTGGGAGTGTTTTCTGAAGGTCTGGAAGTGCAGAATTTGCTCCTTCCACCTCACCCTCCATCCTCCAAACTGGGATGGCACAGGTGGGACACTGGGAGGGCACAGCTGGGGACACTGAGAGGGCACGGGTGGGGGTGGGGACACTGGGATGGCACAGGGGGCATGGGGACACTGAGAGAGCACGGGTGGGGATGAGGACACTGGGATGGCACAGGTGGCGACACTGGGATGGCACAGGTGGGACACTGAGAGGGCACAGGTGGGACACTGAGAGGGCACGGATGGGGGTGGGGACACTGGGATGGCACAGCTGGGGACACTGCTATGGCACAGGTGGGGACACTGCGAGCATGGTGTGCGATTGTCCTGCTGTCCCCCGTGTTTGAGCCCTCCTGAGCTCCACACACCCCAACGTGAGGGATTCACCTCCCCACCCCGCACCCCACAAGAAGCCACCCCTGGGACAACGTGTCCCCGTCCCCAACACCCCAGAAAGGACAAGAGCACCACTTGGAGGCGGGACACAGGTTTACTTTGTAGACAGAAGCAAATCCCAAAGCAAATCCCACTTTTGTTTTTTTATGGCGAGAGCATCGGGAAAGCCGCGGTGCCGAGTGACAGCAGATGGAGCACCCCCATGGCGGGGTGGCTGTCCCCGGGATGGGGACGAGGAGGACGAGGGGACATTCCCGGGTGTCCCGCCTGGATGGCAGCGTGGGGGACAGTGACATCCCCGTGTCGCTGCTCCTACGCCCAGTACACGGGGACGGCGCTGCAGAGGATGTTGATGGTGGTGCCCAGGATGGAGCGGTCAGCCAGAGCCACGGCCTTGTCCCCTCCCTCCTCATCCTGCCGGACAGAGAACGGAGCAGGGACTGCCACCCTCGGCAGAGGGGACAAACCCCCAGCCCCACATTTCCCAGCGGGATAAAGGGGCCGAGCCCAGTGGGGYCGCACATCCCAGCGGGGCGGTCACCACTCACCTGCCGGCGCCGGAAGGTCTCGGTGACAGCGTCCAGCCCCGGGAAGTTGTCCTTGTCCACGCGGGTGATGTAGCAGGCGCGGTGACGCCAGGACCTGTATCCGACCAGCAGCTGTTTGCGGAGAGAGCCGGGTGAGCTCAGCGCCGCTCTGTCCCCGTGGTGCCCGTTCTGTCCCCGTCCCGTCCCCGTGGTGCCCGTCCTGTCCCCGTGGTTCCCGTTCTGTCCCCGTCCTGTCCCCGTGGTGCCCGTCCTGTCCCCGTGGTGCCCGTGGTGCCCATCCCGTGCCCGTCCTATCCCCGTGGGGCCCATCCTGTCCCCGTCCTGTCCCCGTGGTGCCCATCCTGTCCCCGTCCTGTGCCCGTCCATCTCCATCGTGCCCGTGTCGTCCCCGTGGTGCCCATTCCGTCCCCGTCCCATCCCCGTGGTGCCCGTTCCGTCCCCGTGGTGCCCATCACGTCCCGTCCCCGTGGTGCCCATCACGTCCCGTCCCCGTGGTGCCCGTTCTGTCCCCGTGGTGCCCATCACGTCCCGTCCCCGTCGTGCCCGTCCCGTGCCCGTCCTGTCCCCGCTGTCCCCGTCCCCACACCTTGCTGTAGTCGTACACCACCGTGGCCGACGCGTTGAGCCCGTCCCGCACCGCGAACGTCCCGGTCCTCTCCTTCTTGCTCATGGCGAGCTGTTGCGGGGTCCCCTCGCCATCCAGCCCGTGGATGGTCATTCGCAGCACCTGCCGGCGGCAGAGGGGTCAGAGAACTCTGCGGGGGCTGAACCCCGTCCCTACAAAGCTCCGTTTCCACCCCAAACCCCCTCCCGGAGCCGGTGACCCCGCCGTCCCTCGCTGCCCTCACCGTCTCGGCGTGTGACTCGCTGAGGTGCAGCCCGAGGAGGAGGAAGGTGACGTTGACCACCACCAGGGCCACCACCACCAGCACGGCCATCAGCAGGAGGCTCCTGAGCTCGTTGGGGATGCAGGGCAGGCGCGGGGACTCCGTGTACCTCTGTTGGGGACACAGCGGGRCACCGGGYTGAGCTGCCAGCCCCSGGGGTGGCAGCGGGGGCTCAGCTCCGTGCCCGGGCTGGGGGTGGCTGCTCCTTACCGGAGGTGCCTCCTCCATCAGCGCCTCTTTGGAGCTGTCGTCCATGTCGCCGTGTGTCCCTGTCGCTTTTCCAGCCCGAGCAATCCCGAGAGGGGATTTATAGGATTCCGGCTGGCTGGGAAGGGTTGGGGCCACTCCAACTRCCAAGGTGCCACTTGTGCTGTTTGCCGAGGCCGCAGAAGAGCCAGGGAGGGGACATGAAACCTCCGAGAGCCCTTCCCTGGCATTTGCCCCGCAGCGCGGGGGTGCCAAGGCAAACAGTGGGCAGTGCCCGCCGCCCACACCCAGCCCCGGGCGGGGACAGGAGGGGCCCCGGCACCCCCAGCACGTACCGGGGGGGACTCAACCCTGGTTCTGCACGGGCAGCTGCGTGTGCCCTCCCCCCCGGGGCGGGCGAGGAGCTGGCTGGGCTCATTGTTCCCTCGGGCGCCGTGCCAGGGGCGGCACAGATGGGCGCCCGGAGTGGGAGAGATGGGTGCCTGGGACGGACGGGTGCCCGGGGTGGCGTGGATGGGTGCCCGGGGTGGCGTGGAGCCTGCGGGGATGGTGGGGGAGCCACTGCGGGGGCATCACCCCGCGGTCACCCCGTGTCCTGTGCCAACCCTGGGCACCCCTGGGCACATCGGTGGCCCCCCCGTGGGTGCGGGACCCCCCGTTTGCTCGCTGCCGCGGACACGCGCGCACGGACACGCGTGCACGGCGATGCTGGCGCTGTCACTCAGCCGCATCCCTCCCTCCCTCCCTCTCTCCGTCCCTCCTTCCCTCCCTCCGTCCCTCCCTCCCTTCCCGCAGCACCGGGCATGGTGTGCTGCAGAGCCGCGGGTCAGGCGCCGGCAGCCTCCGCCGCTTCCCCTCCACGCTGACATCTCCTGGGAAATACAAAAAAAGAAGAAAAAAAAAGCTTTTCCACAGCTCCCGGGCGCAACAAAACCGAGAGCAGCTCCCGGGATCAAACAGGGATAAGGCCGGGGAGCGATGGAACTGCGGCGCGGGAGGAGGATGCTGAGGGACCAGCTCTCCGCTCGCCTCCTCCTCCTCCTCCTCGCCGTGGCCTGGCTCTGGCTGCCGGCCGAGGGGCGGCGGCCCCCCCGGCCCTCTCCTTGCCCCCCGACCTGCTCCTGCACCCGGGACACGGCTTTTTGTGTGGACTCCAAGGCTGTGCCCAAGAACCTGCCCCCCGAGGTCATCTCGCTGTGAGTACCCGGCTGGGGACGGGGATGGGGACAGCGTCACGTCACAGGGGTGCGGGGCTGGCAGGGCTGTCCTGGGGGGCAGGGACAGCTCCTCTGTGCTGYATCGGGGGACAAATCTGTGGCAGGGTGGGGTGGCGGCAGTGTGGGGGGCTCTGGGGACGCTGGGGACACCCCGSGAGCGGTCCCTGTGTCCTGCGGTGCTGGCACACGCAGCCATCCATCAGTGCCAGACGGAGCCGGGCTGCAGCCTGTCCCCGCCGTGACCTTGGGGAGCAGAACCCCGAGGGGACACGGCTGTGACCTTGGGGAGCAGCACCCCGAGGGGACACGGCTGGGGGGTCCTGATGGAGGGTCCCAGGGGACACTGCCACCCCGGTGCTGGGTGCGCGGCAGATGCGTGTGTTTACACCTGTGTGTGAGCATTTACACACCCGTTCGTGTGTTTTCACCTGTGTGTGAGTGTTTACACACCCGTCCGTGCGTGTTTACACACGTGTGTGTGCCCRTGGCCCCGGGCCAGGGGCTGCCGCAGGGCGTGGGCGGCGTGGGGTGGCTGCCAGCCCCCTGCACCTTGTCCCCTCCGTGTCCCCCCACCGGGCAGGGCGGTCGCGAGGGTCCCTCTGCCACCTCCCAGGACCCTTCAGGACTGTCCCGACAGGCAGCAGGTGACACCGGGCTGGCGCTGGGGGGTGGCAGTGCCACGCTGCCGCCGTCCCCCGTCCCGCAGCTCCGTCTCTCCCGCAGGACGATGGTGAACGCAGCTTTCACGGAGATCCGGGAGGCGGCTTTCGCCCACATCCCCTCGCTGCAGTTCCTGTAGGTTCCCCGTGCCCCCGGACGGGCATCCCGGAGCTCCCCTCGGTGCCCTCCCCGGCGCTGACGCCTCTCCCTTCTCTCTGCAGCCTCCTCAACTCCAACAAGTTCACGCTGATCGGGGACAACGCCTTCGCTGGGCTCTCGCACCTGCAGTACCTGTGTGTGACACGGGGACAGAGGGGTGGGGACAGCCCCGGGGAGGGCGCGGGGAGGGCGGGGGGGTCCTCGGGATGGCCCTGTCACTCTCTGCTCCCGTTCCAGGTTCATTGAGAACAACGACATCCAGACTCTCTCCAAGGGCACYTTCCGCGGGCTCAAGTCCCTGACGCACCTGTGAGCACCTGGGGGACGCGGCGGGGGTGGCTCTGTCCCTTCACGGCTGGCAGGGATGTGTCACCTCCACGAACCTTTTGTCCCSCAGGTCCTTGGCCAACAACAACCTGCAGACGCTGCCACGGGACCTGTTCAAACCGTTGGACATCCTGAGTGACCTGTGAGCACTGGGGAGCAC
>NW_026623954.1:242155-246602 GCF_030028575.1 Malurus melanocephalus
GTGGCAACACGCTGGCCTGTGACTGCAAGATCAAGTGGCTGGTGGAGTGGCTGGAGAGCACCAACACCACGGTGCCCGCCGTGTTCTGCAGCAGCCCCGGGCAGTTCGAGGGGCAGCGCATTCGGGACCTGGCGCTCGGGGACTTCCAGTGCATCACCACGGGTACAGGGCCATTGTCACCTGTCACCTGTCACCTCACTGCTGGCTGTCCAGACCCTCATTGCCACCTCTCCCCGCTCCAGATTTCGTGATGCACCAGGTCCTGCCCTTCCAGGCGGTGTCGGCAGAGCCCTTCACCTACGCCAGTGATCTGTACGTGGCCCTGGCACAGCCCGGCGCCAGCAGCTGCTCCATCCTCAAGTGGGACTACGTGGAGCGCAAACTCCGCGACTTCGACCGCATCCCCGGTGAGAAATCGAGCTGAGGGGCCCTTCTTGGGCTGGACCCCTGTTTGGGGTGAGCCGGGACGGGCACAGCCCCGATGTGACGCGGTTTTTGTCGCCAGCCCACTCGGCGGTGCACTGCAAGCCCATCGTGGCGCAGGAGCAGCTCTACGTGGTGGTGGCCCAGCTCTTCGGCGGCTCCTACATCTACCGCTGGGACACGGCCGTGGACAAATTCATCAAGATCCAGGACATCGACAGCCAGAAGATCCGCAAGCCCAACGACATCGAGGCCTTCCAGATCGAGGGCGACTGGTACTTCGTCATCGCCGACAGCTCCAAGGCGGGCTCCACCAGCCTCTACCGCCTCAACCAGAACGGGTTTTACTCCCACCAAGCCCTSCACGCCTGGCACCGCGACACCGACGTGGAGTACGTGGAGAACGACGGCAAACCGCGGCTGATCATCTCCAGCAGCTCGCAGGCGCCCGTCATCTACCAGTGGAACCGGGCGCAGAAGCAGTTCGTGCCGCAGGGCGAGGTGGGCGAGATGCTGGACGTGCAGATGGTCAAGCACTTCAGGTCCAAGCGGGAGCAGTTCCTGTGCCTGAGCCGCTACATCGGCGACTCCAAAGTGGTGCGGTGGGAAGGGCAGCGTTTTGTGGAGGTGCAAACGCTGCCGTCGCGGGGTTCCATGGTGATGCAGCCTTTCACCGTGGGGCAGCGGCAGTACCTGGCGCTGGGCAGCGATTTCTCCTTCACCCACGTTTACCTGTGGGAAGAGGAGAAGCAGAAATTCGCCAAGTTCCAGGAGCTGTCGGTKCAGGCGCCGCGGGCGTTCCGGGCTGTGCCGGCGGCCGATGTGCAGCTGCTGCTGGCGCCCAGCTTCAAGGCAAACACGCTGGTGTACCGGCACGTGGTGGTGGATCTCAGCCTGTAGCCGGTGCATGGAGAGCCCCGGAGAGCCACCGGACACGCATGCGACCGCCACTCCCTATCTGCCCTCCCCCCCGGCCCTCCACCCTCACCCAGCCCCACCGTGCCTCAGTTTCCCCACGGTGCTCCCCGTTTCACGCTGTGGGATGCGGGGGAGGGAGGGTGGGACGTCTCCTCCCGCTGTAGATCTGCACCCTTGGTAGGGTGGAGAGGGTGAGCGGAGAGGGGATTTTGCCTTCTCGGGCCATGGGCTGGGATCTGGTGGCAGAGAGGGGGAGGACAGCGGGCAGGAAGGGCAGGAAGGGCGGGGGATTGCCGGGACACGGGAGGAATCCCAGGAGGATGGGATGGGATGGGATGGGATGGGATGGGATGGGATGGGATGGGATGGGATGGGATGGGATGGGCTGAGGATGATGGGATGCTCCAAAGTGGAGGCTAACGGGATGCCCCGAGGACAATGGGATTCCTAAGACCACCAGGATGCTCCAAGGCGGATGCAAATGGGATACCCTGAGAATGATGGGATGCTCCAGGATGCTCCAAGGCGGATGCAGATGGGATACCCTGAGAATGATGGGATGCTCCAGGATGCTCCAAGGCGGATGCAGATGCGATGCCCTGAGCATGATAGGATGCTCCAGGATGCTCCAAGGCGGATGCAGATGCGATGCCCTGAGGACAGCAGGATGTTCGAAGCCAGAGAAATGCTCCGGGGCAGCAGCTCCTGTCCCTCTCCGTGCACATCCAGCATCACCCCGTGCCCATGGCCCCGCTGCCAGACAGGACCCAGCGCACCAGCGGGGTGTCCGCGCCCACAAAACCCCCCAATAAACACACTGTGACCCCCAGCCCTGCCCGTGTGTCCTTCCAGCCATGGGGCACTCGCTCCATCCGACACCAGCGAGCGGGAATTCCTCATTTTTGGGCGCTCCAGGCCCCGCACGTGGCTCGCCGGGTGTTTTTCTCCAGCCCACGGTGCGGGTGGGAAGCAGGAGGTGTTTCCCCAGGGAGKGGAGTCCCCGCTGCTGGACTGGTTTTCCAGCGGAGCGTTTCCCTGTCTGCCGGCTGTATAAATATTTGCATGTGAAAAACCGCTAATTAAGCGCACAAATAAAGATCCTCCCGCAGGTAACCGGCATCCCGCGGGCACGGATGGGTTTGGGGAGGAGGATTTGACATGGCTGGCTGCTCCCAGGGCACGGTCACGTGTCCCTGCCTCAGTTTCCCCGCCAGGAAAAGGCAGATTTTAAGGCGCAGGGAATACTGCGGGAGAATTACGGCACTTACACAGCGGCCGTGATTGGGATGGGGAAGTCGGGGAACCCTGGATCAGTCCTGGGGCTGCAGGACAGAGGGGAAGGTGGCCCAGAGAGGCGATTCCAGCAGCTTTTATTTCCTCGTGAGCATCTTTAAGATCTCCACATATTTCAGTGGGATTCTCCACATGGTCCATGACAGCACCAAAAAAAGCATCACATCCACTCCAGACCCAAAAAAAATAAAATTCTTCAGCGTCAGTCAAGGGGGCTCTCCCCTCCCTCCCCACCTGCTCACTGCTTTAAAAATTGTATCTTTTAATATATGAAGATATATATTAGGGAAATAATTTGTATGCATTAAGGAATATTTAATAGAAATTCYATATTAAGGTATCATATATTAATATGGTAATCTTTAATAGTTTAGGGACGTTTTAAATATTTTCTTTAATGTATGTTTAACATATCCTATATTGATATTTAAGATATTTAGGGAATTTTTAAATATAAAAATATTATATAWAAAAAAAGTTTTTATAAAATAAATTGCCCTTTTATTAGACGCCGTTGCCTTTTTAAGGGCATTGCCCTTTTAAGTGGCCGTGTCGCCCTTTTAAGCGTTGCCCTTTTAAGAACATCCCGCGGGGCCCGCACTGCGCATGCGCGGCTGGTGGCTGCGAGTTTCAACTTTTTGGAATCGCTCTTTTGGGGTTCGGGGGGGATTTTGGGGCGATTTAGGGGGGATTTGGGGGCTCYGGGAGGGCACAGCACCCATCCCCCYTGCCCGGCACAGCCCCGCCCGCGCCATGGTGTCGTGGATCCTCTGCAGGGTGATAGAGTGAGTGGGGTGCGGGCGGTGGAACGGGGAGGGGCTGCAGGGTGGGGGTACCCTCRGGGRGGTCGCAAAGATCCCCGATCCTCTRTCCCCTCTCSTCCTATTCCATTAATTGGGGTCAYCRYGCCGGGCCCGCAGCGGGGACTCAGCGGAGCGGCCTCAGGGGGAGTTTGGGGAGGGGACCCCAAATCTCTTTATAGGGGCAACCAACCTCTCCCAAACACAGCACCCCCCAAAAATGTGCCCCTGAATGCTGCCGTGGGGGGGTGAACACAGCCTGGGACCCCCTGCATCACCCATGGGTGGGGGTCCCTTGTATCACCCTGGAACACCATCCCAGGGGTCCCTACCCCGAGGGTCCCCACATTTCCCGGGGTGGTGATCCCTGCTCAAAGAGGCTCACCCCGACACGAGCTGGATGTTTGGGGGTGGCACCTCACCCAAATCCTCGGCACGGAGCCTGCGGGGACCGAGCCCTTGTCCCGCCACGCCCCGACAGGTCTGGCCGGTCCCGTGGCCGTGACACCGCGCTCATGGCTGATCCTYCCCGCGGGTTCCCGGACCCTTTTCCCGTCCCCTCCGGGCTCGGGATGGTGCTGGAGGGGCTCCAGGCCAAGCTCCGGCGTTGGGGCCGGCAGTTGTGCTGGTCGCTGTTCCTGTTGGTGTACGCGGCATGGCCGGGCTGTCTCACCCCATCTCTGCCCTACAGGCTGCTCTTCGGGATGCTCTACCCGGCCTACGCGTCCTACAAGGCAGTCAAGGCGAAAAACATYCGGGAATACGTGAGTCGAGTGCCTGGGGAGCCTTTCTCGGGCTGCAGGGCCCCACTTTTCTCTGGCTTCAGGTGCCCCCTTTTTCCAGGCTCCAGATTTCCCTTTCCCTGTGCTCCAGACCCTCCTGTCCTGGGCTCCAGATCCCCTTTTTTCCCGTGCTCCAGATCCTCCCTTTTCCCGGGTTCCAGGCGCCCCCTTTCCCAGGCTCCAGTCCCCGCTTTTCCCTGGCTCCAGGTCTCCCCTTTTCCTGGGCTCCAG
>NW_026623954.1:247239-254602 GCF_030028575.1 Malurus melanocephalus
TGCTCCAGCCCCTCTGACAGCCCCCCTGTCTCCCCAGGTCCGATGGATGATGTACTGGATCGTCTTCGCCCTCTTCATGGCCACMGAGACCTTCACCGACCTCCTCATCTCCTGGTGGGTGACTCTGGGGGTCCGAGACSCACAGACACCCCCCAGCGCTGATATTTTGGGGTAACACGAGGTGCCTTTGGATCCCCCAAATCTCCTGTCCCATTCCACCAGGTTCCCCTTCTACTACGAGGTGAAGATGGCTTTTGTCATCTGGCTGCTGTCCCCGTACACGCGTGGGGCCAGCCTGCTCTACCGCCGCTTCGTGCACCCCACGCTGAGCCGCAAGGAGAAGGTGAAAATTCCTGATATTTTGGGGGTCCTCCCTGCCCATCTGGGGGGGTTCAGCCCCMTGAGTTGGGTTGGTGATGYYYCAGGATGTGGCAATGCCCTGGGAGGTGGCAGTGGCCCAGGATGTGGCAATGCCCTGGGAGGTGACAATGCCCTGGGAGGTGACAATTCCCTAGAAGGTGACAATGTTCAGGGAAGTGATGGTGCCCAGGGATGTTGTGATGTCCCTGGAGGTGACAATACCCAGGAGGTGACAGTGTCCCGGGAGGTGACCATGCCCCGGGAGGTGACACTGCCCTGGGAGTTTGTGATGTCCCTGGGGGTGACAATACACAGGATATTGTGATGCCCCAGGGGGTGACAGTGCCCCAGGGGGTGACACTGCCCAGGGGGTGACACTGCCCCAGGGAGGTGACACTGCCCTGGGAGGTGGCAGTGCCCTGGGAGGTGGCAGTGCCCATGGAGATGACACTGCCCCAGGTGGTGACAATGCCCCAGGAATGTCGTGATGCCCCAAGGTATGTCATGCCCAGGAGGTGACAATGCCCCAGGAGGTGACACTGCCCTGGGAGGTGACAATGCCCCAGGGAGGTGACATTGCCCTGGGAGGTTGTGATGCCCAGGGATGTGACAATGCCCCAGGAGGTGACAATGCCCCAGGAATGTCGTGATGCCCCAAGGTATGTCATGCCCAGGGGGTGACACTGCCCCAGGGGGTGACACTGCCCCAGGAGGTGACAATACCCTGGGAGGTTGTGATGCCCCAGGAGGTGACACTGCCCCAGGAGGTGACAATACCCTGGGAGGTTGTGATGCCCCAGGCGGTGACAGTGCCCCAGGGGGTGACACTGCCCCAGGAGGTGACACTGCCCCAGGAGGTGACAGTACCCCAGGACACGATCCTGCACACCCAGTGCCACCCTGCTTGTCTCTGCAGGACATCGATGCCTTCCTCATCCGGGCCCGGGAGCGCGGCTACCAGACCGTGCTGCGCTTCGGCAAGCGGGGCCTCAACCTGGCGGCCACCGCCGCGGTCCAGGCGGCCACCAAGGTACCCAGGGAGGAACCCCCACCCAGCAGGGTGGCAGCACAGGGCACTGTCCCCTCAATTGGGGTTTTACTGATCCTCTGTGTTCCCCACTGCAGAGCCAGGGCGCGCTGGCCGGGCGGCTCCGCAGTTTCAGCATGCAGGACCTGCGCTCCCTGCCCGAGCAGRACCCCGTGCACTTCCAGGACCCGCTGTACCTGGAGGAGCAGGAGAGCCTCCGCCAGCCCCTGGGTGAGGATTTGGGGGGTTCCTGGTGAAGGAGGGGTCCAACACAGCCTGCAGTGGCCATTCTGGGAGCTGGCGTGTCCCCTCTGTCCCCAGCCTACGGCAGCGGCCGGCGCTACGAGAGCGACACGGAGGATGAGGAGATGTGGTCGGACTCGCAGGTGTCCCCTCCCTCGTCCCCACGCCGCCATCCCAAACCCCTGTCCCGCAGCCAGAGCCTGCGATCCCTGAGGAAAAACCCGGCAAAAGAGGTACCGTGGGAGTTGGGCACAGGGTGGGGGGCGTGGGGCTGGTTTGGGGGGTCCTGACCTGTCCCTTTCCCTGCCCAGGGCTCTTCCCGGCTCCTGCGCAGCCGGATTAGGAGGAAAGCAGCTCAGGAGGAGCAGGACGACTGAAAATCCTGGGAAACTTCTGCCAGGAGGCTTCGGAGGAGTTTGCTGCTGCAGTGTCAGGAGGGAGCCGAGACTTCTGCATCCCCCGGGGTGGCTCCTGCATCCCTTGGGATCCTCCTGCATCTCCCGGGGGTGGTTCCTGCATCTCCCCGGGCGTTTCTGAATCCCTCGGGATCCTCCTGCATCCCCCGAGGGTGGTTCCTGCATCCTTTGGGGCGGTTCCTGCATCCCCTGGGGAGGCTCCTGCATCCCTTGGGATCCTCCTGCACCCCCGGGGGCGGCTCGTGCACCCCTCGGGATCCTTCTGCACCCCTTGGGATCCTCCTGCATCCCCCGGGGGTGGTTCCTGCATCCTCCGGGGCGATTCCCCCATCCCCTGGGGCGGTTTCTGCATCCCTTGGGATCCTCCTGCATCCACCGGAGGCATTTCCTGCATCCCCCAGGGCAGTTCCTGCATCCCTCGGGATCCTCCTGCATCCCCCTGGGGTGGATTCTGCATCCCCCGGGGCGGCTCTTGCATCCCTCAGGATTCTCCCACATCTCCTGGGGCAGTTTCCGCATCCCCCAGGGGCGTTTCCCACATCCCTGGGGCGGTTCCCGCATCCCTTTGGGATCCTCCCACATCCCCCGGGGATCCTCACACTGTAAATCCCTTCTGTGACCTCCGCGGTGCCTCTTGGAGGGGGGAGCAGCTCATTTCCCCTCCTCCAGACCCCCCAGCTCAGCGCTGGCGCCTCCCCTGTGGGGTCTGACCCCTTTTCCCCGCCATCCCATGGACACTACACGCTCCCCCCCCTCCTGGTGCCTTATTCCCGATATTCCCATTCCCCTGGGAGCCAGGAATGGATGTGCCTTGTCCCTCTGAAGCCAAAGCCATGGTCCCTGCTCGGGGCCCCCCCAAACACAGACTGACACCCCCATACTTGAACCCGGACTGCCGGGCACCACACGGCTTTTAAACATTCCCCTCTCCCGAAAAGAGGGTTTTGTACATGGAAAAATAAACGTTGTTTCAGACTTTGGGAATCGGGAGTTGTTTCTGGTGTTGTCCCCTTCCACAGCAAACTTCCTGAATTTATTTTTTATTTATTTCTTCTGGAGGAAGCTGTATCCTTCAGGATCCATCCAAAGCTCCTTGCAGGCGTTTCTCAGAATGTTTTCACCCCTCTTCTGGGGTCCCAGGCAGCAGCCCCAGGCTGAGATTTTTTCCCAATCCCGATTTTTTTTCCTTTGGAGGAAGCTGTACCCTCTGAATCCATCCCTGACTCCTTCCAGCCATTTCCCATAGGTTTCCCCCCATATTTCAGTTTCCAGAATCCCAGACAGCATCCCCACACTCCTCCAGGGAAACTTCCCGAGATGATTTTCAATTTTGGAAGCATTTCCATCCTTCGGAACCCAGCCCCCTGCTCCTCGGGGATATTTTTTACCCCTCCCTTTAAGGCTCTTGGTGACATTTCCAAATTTCCCGCTGCAGTAGCCGCGTCCCCCACGGCGTGGCAGCAGCAGCCGGGGACACTCGGGGACATCGGGGACATCCCGGCAATGTCCCCCCATCCCACTCCGCCATCCCCAATTCCTTCCCGGGGGTCTCCTCCCGTCCTGGGTGGGCGACTCAAGGCTCGGACGAGGTGGCACAAGGTGRCAGTGCCCGCCTGTCCCGCGGTGCCCCCGCTGGCTGGCACCAATCCCTTCGCTCCCAATCCTCCGTGCCCTCGCCACTGGGGCCAGCTGTATTTTTAGCCCTTGGCTACCGCCCGCTTTCGGGGGTCTTGCCAGGGCAGGGAGAGCGTCTGTGCCCCGGCCGGGCCGGGTTCCGCGGGGCGTCCCGGGCCAGGCAGGGGTGTTGGAACAGATTAGGTGGAGGTGGCTGGATTAGCCCCGTAAAACTGCCCGGGAGACGATTACTTAAAGCAGCGGAGAAGGAAGGCTGGGTGGGGACAGCGAGGGCCAGGGGGCTGCCTGTAATCCCCTAAAGCCGCTTAGGGAGCGCGGTTCCTCCAAGGATACGGCCCGGGGAGGCTGCTGGGGCGATCTGGGGGTCAAAGAGGGGGGTTTTTACAGTTTTGGGGTACCCCCAGGTGTGTTAAATATGGGGGAGCAGCGTTGGGAGCTCAGGATTCCATCCCCAGGGTGAGGGGGSTGAGGGATTCCCAGCTTGGGGAAACTGAGGCACAACASCGGCGCCTTCCGAGGGGGGRAAAAGGRAARGAACCGGGAGTTTTGGCRTCCGGCTTTTTGTAAATCCGTGTGSTCCCCAGGGGCTGAAACCCAAGGAGGGGACGGGAGCCAGGCGGGATGGCCCCAGCSCGTCCCCCCGGGGCCGAGGCAGCTCCGGCGGTGCCAGCGCTGATCSCAGCTGTGTCAGCGCACGGGCCAGTGCCAGGCTGCATCAGCAAAGCCCTAATCCCCCCCTCCCCGGCTCTCCTGGCACCGCCCCAGCGCAGCAGTTTAAGCGCCTGACCTGAGCTCGCCCGCTGCCGCGGTGCCCTCCGGGGAGGGGGTGCCAGGCTGAGCCCCGGCTGGCACCGCTGCGGGGACCCTCCCGACCCATCCCGGGGGATTTGGAGCCGCTGGAGTGCGGGGAAATGGGGCTGGGGGTTGTAGGAAATCACACGATCCTGGGGAGGGGTTCATGGGTCAGGGAGGGGGTTGTGCCCCTGTGCCCCGCTCTGCTCGGCTCTGGTGAGACCCCACCTGCAGCTCGGGGGTCCCCAATGTCACAAGGACGTGGAGCTGCTGGAGCAAGTCCAGAGGGGGCCACGGAGCTGCTCCGAGGGCTGGAGCCTCTCTGGAGCCACGCTGGGAGAGCTGGGGGTGCTCACCTGCAGAGGAAAAGGCTCCGTGGGGACTTCAGAACCCCTTCCAGCACCTAAAGAGTCACCAGGGATGACCCTTCCAGGACCTAAAGGGTCACCAGGAGAGCYGGAGASGGAYTGGGGACAAGGTCCTGGAGTGCCAGGACGAGGAATGGCTCCCTGCCTGCATCCCTACGAGCTGCCAGGGATCCGGGTGACGCAGGGCTGTTCCCTCTCTGTCCCAGCTGACAGGGACACGGCTGACGCTGCGGTGCCAACCTCGGGCACGGGGGTGCCCCYGGGGGTGTCACAGCCTGTCCCTGGAGGGGATCCGGTGCCCGGGGTGCCATGGATGGTGTTACCCCGGCTCTGCTCCGTGCCCGGGCAGCGGGATCGTTACCCCTGAATGGGATTTATCACCCCGGGGAGCTGCTGGGAGTTTGGGGTGCCACCCTCAGCAGCACCCCAAGAATCATCCTCACCCTACGTGGTTGGGAGGGCAGACTGAGCCTCCCTAAACCCTCCCTGGTGACCCCGAGTGACCCACCCACGCTCCCGCAGCCCCCCTCTTTTTCCCCTGCCCCATTCATTCCCAGCTCCTTTTACCCCCGGGGGGATCTGCCTTTTTGCTGTGGGATGCTCTCTCCACCCCTGCACTGCCCTTCTCTCCCTTTTAGCTGCCGTTTGGGGGTCCCAGGTGGGGTTCAGACCCCTCCCCGGTGCCCACGGGGCTCCCCCCACGGCTGTGCCCTGTCGGTGGCCGCTGCCTGAGTCAGCTGTTCCGGGCGGGAGCCATGTGAGGCCGCGCACACATGGCTCCCCGCGCGGCACCGCGCTGTATTTTTAGCAGACGGTATCAAAAGCATAATTATGTCTGTTGTTTAAACGCAGCCTCTTTTCTGGCAGCCCCGGGAGCTCTCAGCTGCCTCCCGCCGCAGAGGGCAGGGAGGGCGGGACGAGGAGCCGCGGGCGGGGGGTTCGGGGGGCCCGGGGGGTGACATCCCCTCCCTTCCCCAGCGCCGCCGCGCAGGTAAGACCCTCCCCCCGCTGGTTCTGGGGGGGCTCCTCCCGCGCCCCCACCCCGTTTTTACATGTCCCCAAGCTGCCGGTGAGGCGCTGGTGAGGATGAGGATGAGGAGGAGGATGGCGAGGAAAGGGATGGCGGGTGGGAAGCGCGGTGGTGGCGGGAGGGGTCGGGAAAAGGGCGTTCGAGGTGACGGGAGTGTGGGAGGACACGGCTGAAGGAACGCGGCTGCATCGCCCCCTCCTCCCCGCAGCCGCCTGTCCCCCCGGGGACCCGTCTGTCCCCAGCCAGCCCGCGCTGGCACCGAGGAAAGCTCCGGCTCCGTGTCCCTGCCGTGACACCACGGGAGCCGGGCTGAGCATTTTGGGGAGCCGGGCAGGGGGGACACCGCCTTCAGGGGGTGTTGGGGACCTCCTTCAGGGCATCAAGGGAAACTGAGGCACGGCATCTGCAGGAATCAAGGGAAACTGAGGCACGGCATCAAGGGAAASTGARGCACGGCATCTGCGGGCACCAAGAGGAACTGAGACACGGCATCAAGGGAAACTGAGGCACAGCATCAAGGAAAACTGAGGCACGGCATCTGCGGGCATCAAGGGAAACTGAGGCACAGCATCAAGGGAAACCGAGGCACGGCATCAAGGGAAACTGAGGCACGGCATCTTCGGGCATCAAGGGAAACCGAGGCACGGCATCAAGGGAAACTGAGGCACGGCATCTGCGGGCATCAAGGGAAACTGAGGCACAGCATCAAGGGAAACTGAGGCACAGCCTCGCCGGCCATCCCTCCCGAGTGCCTTGTCCCCGAGGCGGGATCCGTGTCACCGCATCACCTGCCTGTCACCACGCGGCGGGGCAGGAGCCCCCGGCTGCTGCCAGGTAGGTGCTGCCAGGAGCGCGGGCAGCTGCCAGCCCTGCCTGTGCCGCACGCAGGTGGCAGCGGGCTGCCCGTGTCCCTGGCTGCCGTCCCTAAGCCCTTGGCCCCGGGGTGAGCTTTTAATTACATCAAGGTATTTGAAGCTGGTTCCTGGCGCTGGGTAAACAGGAGTCCCGGGCACGTGGAGGAGGGGGCGAGGGGGTGGCACAGGACGGGCACCGTGCCCCCGCAGCGGGGCTTGCCGGGACGGCTCGTCCTGCCCGTCCTCCCCSCGGGCAGGGAAGGAGGGATGCGGGCACGGCGGCATCCGGCAGCGTCCATCGCCTCCGGCTCCTCCTGCGTGCCCCCGGGCATCCCCCGGCCGCCCGAGGGGGTGGCACTCGGCCATGGGGGGCACCGGCAAAGGTGGGTGGGCTGCGACATCCCGCGGTCCCCTCTGCTCCTTGCCGAGCTCCGCCCCGAGGCCGTGCAGCGCTCCAAAGCCGCCCGGGGAAGGGGCGAGCTGGGCCGGGGAAGGGGCGAGCTGGGCCGGGGAAGGGGCGAGCTGGGCCGGGGAAAGGGCGAGCTGGGCCGGGGAAGGGGCGAGCTGGGCCGGGGGTGCAGCCCCAGCCCGGGGGGAGCGGCTCGTCCGTGCCCGGCAGCGAAGCGAGCGGGATTAGC
>NW_026623954.1:255077-268081 GCF_030028575.1 Malurus melanocephalus
TTTTTAATTTAAGCGCCGGGTGCAGATTAACAAAAGCTCTCGCGGCCATCGCGCCCGGCGCTGGGCACAGGCGGGGGGAGATCGGGGCTGCTTCCTCCGCCTCAGTTTCCTCACCTGCGCCGCGGTGGAGGCAGGTAGGTGCGCACCGGGCTCCGTGCCGGGGCTGGGAGGAGGAGGAGGAAGGAGGAGGAGGAAGAGGAAGGGCTGAGGTTCTGTGTACGCACAGCGGACTCCGGGCGAGCCGGAGCGGGGATCCATTTTGCAAGAGGAAAAGGCTGAATTTTGGGTTTTTCCCCAGGCAGAGGCGGCCTGTGGGTCTGGGGGTGCAGAGCGCGCTCCTGGGGGGGCTCGGAGGTGCTGCGGGCATTGGGACGGGGCTGCCGGAGCATCTCAGAGAGGTTCCTTTGGGGTACCGGGACCCCCGTCCGTCGCCTCCCCCCGTGCTGGATCATCCCGGGGTTCCCCTGTCCCTCGCGCATCCCCCCTGATCCCAGGGGACACCGTGGGGACAATGTCCCTCTGCCCCCCGTCCTCGCAGCGTCCCCAGCGCCGAGCGGGGCAGGGATGCCAAGGGTTCTCAWATTCGGGTGTTTCCAGCCTCCCGAAGCCGTTCTGGCCGCACCGGGCTCGCGGGTGTTGCCGTCCCTCTGCTCGCCCTCGGATTTGAGGGAAAAACCGGGGAATTTGGGAGCTCTGTGCCAAGAGAGCACAGAGATAACCTCGGGGGTGATCTCCCAGATGGCAGAACCCAAACCCTGAGCCTGGCAGAACCCCCCAGATCACCCTGAGGACCCTCCGTGGGTCGTGCTGGGACGAGCGGGGAGTGGAGGGACCCCGGTCAGAGATTGGGGCTGTGGGAGGCAGGAACGGACCCCGCTGCTGGGATTGGGGGGCTGTGGTTGAACCCCAACAGAGCGTCCCACGGTGTGGCTRCCCCGTGAGGGCTCTGCTGGCCCTGCCAAGGCTTCACCACAACCTCAGGCTCGCTGGGACGCCGAGGGCAGCGTGGCACGGGGAGGGGACAGTGCCCAGGGATGCTGCCCCAGTGCATAGTGGGAAATTCCCTGGTGTCCCTCCATCACTCCCCGGCTCCCTGCTCCTTGCCCCAGCGATGGACCCTCCTTGGGGCTTCCCGCTTTCAGGGTGCTGTGTCCATCTCTGTCCACACCCGTCCCCTCCCTCGCGACATTCCGGACACCCCTGGGCGCCCCCAGACCCTCCTGATCCCCCCAGACCCTTCCCCGGGGACCCTCCCTGCTGCCAGCTCCGAACCAGCCCTTTCAGGTCGCTGTGTCCATCCGTCTCCACACCCGTCCCCTCATTCGGGACATTCCGGACACCCCTGTGCGCCCCCAGACCCGCCCGTCCCCCCCAGACCCTTCCCCGGGGACCCTCCCGGCTGCCAGCTCCGTCCCAGCCCTTCCGGATCCATCATTCCTGAGGAACGGAGGGAGGGAACGGGAAGAGTTCGTCTTTCAGCACCTTCTCATCGCAGGCAGGCGCGGGCTCTCCCTCGCCCCGAGCCCTGTCTGGGTCCCCTCCCTGTTCYCTGGCACCCACTGGGTGCAGCGAGCAGCGCCGGGGCGCCGCGGCCCCCCAAACCCTCCCCTCCTCGGCGAGGGGGGCTCGGAGGGGTTCCCGCATGGTTTGACCCCCGCTGGGGCTGGGATGGCACCCCCTGGCACGGCCGAGTGACCCCTGAGCCGTGCCCAGCAAGGGTTAAGCCCGGCTTTTCCTAAACCAGACCGCAAGGAAGCGGCCGGGCTGGAGGCAGCCCGTGGTGGGCTGCTCGTGGCGCTGCCGGGCTCCCGGGGGCCCTGGCCTGCCCTCACCCCTTCTCCCGTGCCCCCAGCCCGCCGCCGAGCCGTGCCGAGCCGWGCCGAGCCGAGCCGTGCCCAGGGATGCGGTTTATGTAAGGCGGGCACGGTCCGGGGACACACGCGGGTTACATAAACCCGCACGGCGCTGCTGGCATCAGCGCCACCTCCCCGGGCATCCAGGGATGGGGTGTCCAGCTGGGACCCCCCCGGATCTGCTCCGCCCTCTCCAGGGCTTGTCCGGTGCTGGGTGATGGTGGGTTTGGGGTCGGGGTGGGGCTTTGGGGCTGGGGGTGCTGAGGGACAGTGTGGGGAACACCCCAAGGACCCGGCTTGCACCCGGTGGGCTGCAGGGCACGGCTGGGTCTGTGTGACCCTGGTGGGCACGGCTGGGTCTCTGTGACCCTGAGGAGCAAAGCGGGGGTCTCTCTGTGGCCCTGGGTCCGTGTGACCCTGGTGGGCACAGCTGGGGTCTCTGTGAGTGACCCTGGGTCTCTGTGTGACCCTGGGGGGCAGAGCGGGGGTCTCTCTGTGACCCTGGGGGACAGAGCGGGGGTCTCTGTGTGGCCCTGGGTCCGTGTGACCCTGGTGGGCACAGATGGGGTCTCTGTGAGTGACCCTGGGTCTCTGTGTGACCCTGGTGGGCACGGCTGGGTCTCTGTGTGACCCTGGGGGACAGAGCGGGGGTCTCTGTGTGACCCCGGTGGGCACGGCTGGGTTCTCTGTGACTTTGGTGGTCTGCAGGGCACTGCTGGCTCTATGTGACTCTGGTAGGCACGGCTGGGGTCTGTGTGAGTGACCCTGGGTCCGTGTGACCCTGGTGGGCACAGATGGGGTCTCTGTGTGACCCTGGTGGGCACAGCTGTGTTCTCTGTGACTTTGGTGGTCTGCAGGGCAGGGACAGCGGTCCCAGACTCATCCCTGCTCAGGGTGGCACCAGCAGGGTGCTGTCACAGCATCCCCGTGCCCCACAAAGCCCGTCTGTGCCCCCTGAACTCCTGCTGTGGGATCTGCAGGAGGGAGAGGAGCTCTGCCTTCATCCCAGGCAGCTGCAGGAGGGATGGACACAGCTCTGGACCGTGGCTTGTGGCCAAAACCGTAAATTTTGGGCAAAACCCAATGATTTGGGGTCCTGGGAGCTCACATCCCATAGGATGACCACAGTCTCCACACCGGACATGTCCCCACCGGCTCCCCAGCACCAAGACAGGGACTTTTGGCCCATCCCGATGTTTCTCCCGTTCCAGTTTCGCCCGGAGCGGGCGGCTGGAGCCTTTCATTGGTGACGGGGCGGCCTTGGCGAACAAAGGGCGCTTTCTTCACCCGCACGGGGCAGAGCACACCTGCCTGCCTTGGCACCGCCGCCGGTGCCCCCGGGGCTGGGCGGCACCGCCGGCACCGCGCCGATTCCCGGTTCCCGGGCGTCAGCAAACTCCAGCATCCCTCCCGCCCGCCCAGTCGCTGCCGGAGCCGGCGGAGGCTGCACGCTGGTGGGGAGCAGAGCCGCTGCCACCGCCTCGTCCCGCCGTGAGCCGCCCCAGGATGCTCAAAGCTGCCTAGAGCCGGGGGAAGGTCCCGCTCGTGTCGCCGCTGCTCCCCTGGGTGCCCCTCTCCCTGCACCCCAGCGCCCCGGGACCCCCAGCTCGATAGGCAGGAGGAGCACGGAGCTTCCCAAGCCAATGGATCAAAAACTGCAGCTCCAGCACGAGGAGAAGAACATCCCCAGGGCCGCCCGGGCGGCTTTCTGCCTCCTCCAGATCCCGGAGCCGGATCCCTTCAGCCTGTGGGTTTAGGTGCTCCCGTCCGCCCGGCTTCGCCTCTCCCGGTGTCACCGGCGGAGAGCCCCGCTCGTCCTCGGTTTGGGGTCCCTGATGGACCCTCCAGGTAGCTGTGGGGCACCGGGGCATGCTCGCCGAGCAGCGGGACGGGCTCGGTGCGCTCCGGATGGGGTGAAGGACAGGGGACAATGTCACCCTGGGGGGATGGCAGGTGCTGGGGCAGCTTCGGGGCATTGGGGGAATCTTCCTGAAATGGGGTTGGRTGGCAGAGCCGGGCTGGGTCTGCGCCCTGGAGCGATGGGGTGGCTGTCCCCAGGGTGTCCCTGTGCCCCAGGGTGCCCCGGCTCGGACAGGGAGTTTCCCGAGCAGCGTGGGAATGGGGACTTTGCCCTCTCTGGGAAGAGGATGTGGCACAGGCGGCTCTGGGGACACGCGCTCCTGTCCCCACCCTGCTCCTGTCCCCATTCCGGCCATTGGGGCGGTTCTGTCCCTCCCCGCAGCAGGGCTGGGAGCTGGGTGACCCCGGGTTTGTCCCCTCTGGCTGTTCCAGCTGCCGGACAGGGAGGGCTGGGGGGACACGGGGAGGACCGAGGGGACACGGAGAGGGCTGGGGGGACACTGCGAGGGGATGCCACCGCCGGCTCTGCAAGCTCTGGCTCTGCACCCCGCGTCTGCGGGTGGCCCGGGTCCCGGAGGAGGGCTAATCCAGCAAATCTCCGCAGGCATTTCTCCCAGGAGGGGCCCCTGCGAGCGGGGAGCTCCCCCCTCGCTGGAAGCCCTCCTGGGAAGCGCAGCCCAGCCCTGGCCGGAGGCAAATACCTGCGCGGGGCACGGCCTCCCCACGCTGGGTGCCAGCGGCCGGGCGCGGGGCCAGCCTGGGTGCGGAGGGACTGGTGGGCGCGAGGTGCGTCCCGGCCGCCAGCCCCGCCGGGATGGGCACAGGAGGGACGGGGACACACACGTGTCCTCCCGGTCCGTGCATCCCGACGGATGTCGCGGGGCACGGCGGCCGGGGATCCCCTCACCATGCCGGGGAATGTCCCGTCAAACACGGGAGGGTGGAGATGGAGCTGGAGGGTCCCCCAGCACCATCCCGAAGCATCGCCGTGCCTCAGTTTCCCCGCACCGCTGGCCGGGCAGRGGTCGGTGCTGCTCCCCGCTGATGTCCCGCTTCCTCCCCGCAGGATCCGGCCTGCCCGGGACGGCGCTGAGCACCACATGAGTGTCGGAGCAGCATGGCCAGCGACGCGAGGATGGGGGAGACCCCGGCGCGATGGAGAAGAGCCCCGGACGCAGCGCAGGACTCCCGGGGGATGGAGAGCAGCGGGATGGTTTTATCCCGAAGCGCCGCTGCCGAGCTGGGACTCGCGGGCTACGCCGAGCCCGGCAAGCTGAGCTACGGGATGGAGAAAGGGTGTCCCTGGAGGGGCTCCGAGGGATGTTTGGGACCCGTCCGGGAGCTCGCCGGTGGCCGGCTGGGCTGTCCCTACCCAGCGGGCCCGCCGTGCCTGCGGGACGCGCTGTGCCGCCCCAAGGACGGAGCCGAGCTGCCCCCGCTGYTGCCCCCCAGGAACGGGCAACCCAAAACGGGCTGGGGGGAGCCCTGCAAGGAGCGCCCGGGGCCGCGCTGGGCCGAGGCCGTGCTGGCCCCGCTGGCCCTCTACAGCCACGCGTACCACCGCTACCCKCTGCCCGTGCCGGGGTTGGACTCGCAGCGCCCCGGTACCGCCGGCAAACCCCGCGCGGCGGCGGGGGACACGGCCGGAGAGCCCCCGGCTTTCCGCCACTGCCCYTTCCTCGTGGAGGCCAAGCACAGCCCCTTCCTCCTGTCCTCGCTGCTGCCCGCCGGACCCCCGGCTGAGCCCGCGTTCGGCGGCGCGGGGCCCGAGGGGCCGGGGGCGATGGGTGACGGGCGGTTCCCCGCCGTGGACTGGCGTTTGGGCTCCTACGCGCCCGCCTGGGGACAGCCGCTCTACCTGGGGGTKCCGCCGAGGTGTAAAACGGCTCTGACCCCCTTCGAAGACTGCTCCAGCTCAGGGAACAAGGTAGGAAACCTCGGAGCGGCTCCGCAGGGGGATGCTCGGCGGTCCCCGGTGCTCCCCGGAGGTGACAGCGGCTCCAGCCTCACCGGAACGCGCCTGGAGCGGCGGTGGCTGGCGAAAGGCGATGCTGGCACCCGCACCCAGGGCAGGCCAGCACCCTTGAGGGTGACACAGCCYTCCGCTGTCCCCTGCGCCTCGGCAGGGGGGTCCTGGCCCCCCGAGGCACGGGGTAATGGTGATGATGCCACCCCCGGGCTGAGTCACGGCGGCGGGAGCCGAGGCACGGGGGCGGCGGGAGGCAGCGCTGCCAGCCCTGGGCGCGCCCGTCGCACCCCGTGCCGCTGCGGCTCCCCATTCCTTTCCCACGCTGGCAGCGGGGGGCACGGGCACCCCACAACACCGGCACCGCCGACCGGGGAGCACCGGCTAGCGGGGAAACTGAGGCAGGGGAATGGGGTGCTCCCCATCACCCCTTCGCAGGGATGTGGGTGACAGAAGCTGGACGGAGACCCACCCCTGGGGTGACACCGGTCCCTCTGTTCCTTTCCAGGAGTTTTACCCGAAGAAAGAACCCGGTTTCCACCCCTCGACCAAGAACCACGCGGCGCCGCAGCTGCTGGGCAAGAGCCAGGCAGGGCACGACAGAGASGGGGAGGGGGAGCCGGCGGTGCCGGAGCTGCCGGGAGCCCCGTGGAGGGATGGCCGGGCGGGGGGCAGCTCGGCGGTGCCCGCTCCCCATCCCCGCACGCCTCCCCCCAGCRCCAGCCGCCCCCTCTTCCTCCCGCAGCCGGGCCCGGGGGGCTGCGGGGGGCACTGGATGAGCGCTCGGCCCCACGGCGCCGATTTTTCCATGGACACGGGGCCGGGACGGCCCTCAGAGCCCAAAGACGAGCGCCTGGGCTACCAAAGCGGCCAGGCCGGCTCGCCCCCGGGATGCGGGGAGCCCAATCCATCACCTCTGCYGGCGGACGGGCACTACCCAGCGGCTCTCGCCAAACCGGAGCCTCCCCCGGGCTGTCTGTGCCCCACCGCGGGCTGCGATGGGTGCCCGGGGGTGGGCTGCGGGGTGCCCAACCCCTTCGAGCCCACCCTGGCCGTGCCCGGGGGGCGTTTTCCGTGCCCACCCAGCAACCACACCAAGCTGAAGAAGACGTGGCTGACGCGGCACTCGGAGCAGTCGCTGCCCCGCTCCAAAGTTTCCCGGCGGGATGGGGGTCCCGAGCCCCCCGGGGAGGGAAAGCGCTCGGCCAAACGCCCCCACGGCACCGCCGACGGGCCCCGCGCTGCCGGAGAGGGCGCCGGGGCTGCCAAGAGGGGCACCAAGGCCACCGTGTGCCCGGGGGATGGCACGGAGAGCGCAGGGGACCCCGAGGAGAGGAGGATGGAGCTGGGAGACGGAGGTGAGGATGCACGGGGAGAGGGCGGCGGCAGCACCCAATCCCGAGGGAACTTCGCATCCCGGTTTGAGCACCCACAACACGAGCTGGGAACACGTGTGGGCTGCGGAACCTGCTGCGCTGGGGTTTTTCCCGGCGTGACTGGGKCTGGCAGCGATTCCCAGGGTGGGCACGGATGGAAATGTCCCTTTGGGGCAGCGTGACACCCTCGGGGGGTGGAAATGCCCGTTCGGGGTGGCACGGSCGCCTCAGGTGGGATTCCCGGGGTTGGGTCAGTGGCTCCTCGGGGAGGTGTTGGCATCTCAGSCGTGACCTCCGCACAGTTCCAGCCCTACTTTGCAGCCCTACTTTCTGGCCCAGTTTCCAGCCCCCGCCRCAGCGTGCCACTCATAGAATCCCAGAATCCCGGAATGGTTTGGGCTGGAAGGGACCAGGTTGTTTTAAACCCTGTCCAACCTGGCCTGGGACATTTCAGTCCCTCCCAGCGGTGTCCCCAAGCTGTCCCCGTGTCCCCAGAGCCGCCGAGCCGTGCCGGGGAGCCGTGGTGCCTGCAGAGCCTGCCCTGCACCGCGCTGCCCCAGAGCGTCCCCCGCTGCTGTGCCTGTGCCCCCCGGRCCGGGGGGGACCCCGAGGGCAAAGAGGAGGAGGAGGAGGAGCCCCCCGAGAGCACCTGCAGGCTGATGCACTTCCGCAGGTGAGCCCGGGGCTCCTGGGGGGCTCACGGGGTGCTGGGGTCCAGCAGGACATGTCAGGGGGCAACGGAACATCCCCTTTYGTCACCCCATTTTGGAATGTCCCCTTTTGTCACCCCAYTTTGGGATGTCCCCTTCTGCCACCCCATTTTGGAATGCCCCCTTTTGTCACCCTACTTTGCAATGTCTCCTTCTAGCGTCCCGCTTTGGGATGTCCCATTCCACCACCCCACTTTGGGATGTCCCCTCCTGCCATCCCATTTTGTAGGATTTCCTTCCTGTCGCCCCACTCCTGAGCATCTCCTCTTCAAACACCCCCTCCCTTCACCCCACTTTGGAGCATCCTTGCCCTGCCACTTTCAGGCAACTTCTCCCACCACCCCAATTTTTTTCACCTCTTGTCTCACCACTCCAATATGGATCACCCTCTCCTGTCCCCCCGACCCCTGAACGCCCTCCTGTCCCTTCTCCCGGCAGGTTCGCCCTGGGGGACAGCGGGGAGCTGAGCGTCGATGGCCTCTGCACCCTGGGGGAGGCCGAGGGGGAGCTGCTGGAGGCGGCCGGCCCCGATTTGGGGGTCAGRAATGTGGGGAGCAGGAACGTGGGGAGCAGCCTCTGCCTGGCCAAATACCTGCTGGGGGTCCTGGGGGATCCCTTTTGCGACGCCGTCCGCAGGGACAGGGACACGTGGCCGGGAGCCCCCGGCGGGCCCGAGGGTAAGCAGGGACCGCGGTGGGGGTGACACTGGGGACACTGGGGACACGGGGAGGCTCAGGCTGTGTTTCCCGCAGGGGTGACACGCTGGAGGCGGGGGGAAGGAGCCCCCCAGCTCTGTGACGCCTGCCAGCGTGGCTTCTTCAACTCCCACTGGAGCTGCGCCAGATGTGGCTTCCAGCTGTGCCCCGACTGCCACCGCAGCAGGAGGGAGGACAATGGCACTGGTATGGGGACAGGGAGGGGTGGARAAGGGGGTGTCAGCCCTGGGGGGATCGGTGGGGACAAACGCGACCTCTCCCTGACACAGAGGGTCCAGCGCAGCCCCCCGAGTGCAGCCCCGGGCGGGGCCACCACGTGTCATCGCTGGTGCCCACGCAGTTCGTCCCCACCTGTGGTGAGTGTGTCCCATCCCCCAGCCCCAAAACCACCCCCGAGCCGCTCTCAGGGGGTGACACCCCTGTCCCCATCTGTCCCCAGTCCTGACCCGGCTTTGGAAGCTCCTGCACGAGGTCAGGGCCAAGTTTGGCATCGAGTCCCACTGTCCCTGCGGGGAGGGGGCTGCGGAGCGGAGCCTGGAGGAGACCCCGGGCGGGCAGGTACGGGGAGGAGCGGGATGGTGGGGAAAAGGGGGTGCGGGTGGACCCTAAACCCGGGGGAAGATGTCTGAGGGGTGGGATGTGGCTCCCGCCTGGATCCCCACCCGCTCCGGGGGTGTTTCAGGAGCCGCCGGTGCCCACCCCGCCACCCCGCAGCCACGGCCCAGCCGACCCCGCCCGGCCCATCAAGGAAGGTAGGGCCGGCTGCGACCCCCCCGCTCGGGGGGGTCAGGGATGCTGCACCCCGCTCCTTTTTGGGGTGCCGGGCAGAGGGGTGAGACGCAGAGGACGGCGTGGGCAACCCTGACCGTGTTCTCCCCCGAGCAGAGAGCCCCGAGGAGGGGCCGCCGTCCCCGGGGCAGCCCCCGGCGCGGGGTGGGGCCGTGCAGACCACCACCCTCTGCGACCTGCTGGCCTCCACCGCCGTGAAGCTGTGYCTGGGGCAGGACGGGGTGCGCATGGCCTTCGCCCCCGTGGCGCCCGCGCTGCCCAGCGTGAGTCCCGCGGCCATGGGGYCACCCCGTCCCTGCTGCCCACCCCGCTTTGGTGGGGTTGCGGGGGTCAGCGCGGGCTGAGGGGGTCCCAAATTTATCCCTCCCCAGGATAATCGCCTGACCAGCATCCTGGACAGCATCATCGCCCGYGTGGTGGAGAGGAAGATCCAGGAGAGGCAGGCGGGGGGCGAGCTGAGCCCCCCCAGCCCCCCGGACCCGCCCGCATCCCACTGCGTGCTGGCSCCCAGCGGGCTGCTCTGGCTGCACGACCCCGGCCACGCCAGCAACTACAAACTGTTCCAGGAGCACTGGCGACAGGGCCAGGTGAGCCCCTCCTGAGCCTGGGGAGCGGGGTGACACTCGGGAACCCCCCAGACCCCGCTGAGCCCGGGGTGACACTCGGGAGCCCCCGACCCCATTGGACCCGGAGCGACACCCGAGAGACCCCCAGCCCCCGACCCCACTGAGCCTCGGGTGAGACCCGGGAGTTCCTCACCCTTCCGACCCCACTGAGCCTGGGGTCACACCCGGGATCCCCCCGGCCCAAGGGTGAGGGGTGACACCCGGGAACCCTCAGCCCCCCGACCCCACTGAGCCCAGAGTGACACCCGGGAGCTCCCGACCCCACTGAGCCCGGGGTGACACCCGGAACCCCCCGACCCCACTGAGCCCAGAGTGACACCCGGACCCCCCCGACCCCACTGAGCCCGGGGTGACACCCAGAACCCCCCGACCCCACTGAGCCCGGGGTGACACCCAGAACCCCCCGACCCCACTGAGCCCGGGGTGACACCCGGAACCCCCCGACACCACTGAGCCCGGGGTGACACCCAGAACCCCCCGACCCCACTGAGCCCGGAGTGACACCCGGAACTCCCCGACCCTACTGAGCCCCGGCTGCCCCCGCAGCCCGTCCTGGTTTCAGGGCTGCAGAAAAGGCTGGAGGCGCGGCTGTGKGGTCCCGAATCCTTCCAGCGCTCCGGGGAGGAGGAGGTGGAGGCGCTGAACCTGCGGGCACCGGGAAATCGAGTCCGGATAAGCAGCCGAGAGTTTTGGGATGGCTTTGCCGCCAGCACAGGTGARGGGACGAGGAGTCTGTGGGGTCCCCGTGTGATTTTGGGGTCAGGTTTGAGGGCAGCCAGGCTGGGCACCGCTGATGTGACACCGAGCTCTGTCCCACAGCATCCCCGGAGCAGGAGCAGAGCGTTGGGGACCTGCTGAAGCTGGAGAGTGGCTTTGGGGACACGGAGCTCAGCCGGTAGGTGACAACACAGGGTGGCATCACCCCGATGTCCCCTCCCCACGCCAGCACCGGGGCTGGGCCATCGGGGCTCGGTGGAGTTGGGGTTCCCGAGTGTCACCACACCCCTCTGTGCCACAGGGCCACCAACCTGCGGGCCAGCTTGCCCCTGCCCGAGTACTGCGGGGCCAGCGGCCGCCTCAACTTGGCTACCTACCTGAGGGGCCAGCGGGGCCGGCGCTGGCTGCGCCCCCGCGTCCGTGTGGCCTACGGTGAGTGCGGTACCGGGGTTTCGGGGGGCACCGGGGCTCCCCTCGGCCGCGCCGGTGCCCCAGGCTCACCCACCGCCCCAATCCCGCTCCCAGGGGTGCGACCGCAGGACCGCAACATCGGGACCAAAAACCTGACGGTGGAAGCGGCCGACTCCATCAGCGTCCTGACCCACGCAGCGCCGGCTCCGCGGGGTACGGGGGGAAAAGTGGGGGTCCCCCCATTGCCATCCCCTGCTCAGCCCCCCATTGAGTCCCCTCTCTGCCCGCAGAGCTGCTCCTGCCGGGGGACACGGAGGATTTGGACGCGCCGCTGCGGGAGCGGCTCGGGGACAGCGGCGGCCGGCCCGGGGCACTGTGGCACATCTTCCGTGCCGAGGATGCGGGGCGGATCCGGGATTTCCTGCGGAAGGTGGGTGCCACCGCCCCCGGCCCCGCTCCAGGCCCCGGCTCCGCTCATCCCTGGCACCCCACAGGAGTCCGAGGAGCCGGGGAAGGACGGGACGGGGACGGCGGAAGCCCCCGGCCGCTACCTGGACCCCGCAATGCGGCGGCGGCTGCGGGAGGAGTGCGGGGTGAGCGGCTGGAGCCTCCTGCAGCTCCCGGGGGACGCCGTGCTGGTCCCCGCCGGGGCTCCGCACCAGGTAGGACCCCTAAACCCACCCCACTCCGTGAAGAGCTGTGCCAACCCTCTGGGGAAACTGAGGCACGGCAAACTCTGACATCTCCGTGCCCTGGCAGGTTCAGAGCCTCAGCGGCACCATCCATGTGGAGCAGCAATTCCTGTCCCCGGAGAGCGCCGTTCGCCTCCGGGACCACGGCAGCGACCCCGCCGGGAGAACGGGGCAGCTCCGCGCCCAGGTGGGAGTTCTGGGGGGGAATTTGGGGGTTCCGGGATGGGGTGAGCGGTGCTGAGCCCCTTCTTTGCCCCTTTGCAGCTGGACGGGATGATCGTCGCCGCCGTGCGGGAGGCCCTGGGGGTCCTGCGGGGCTGCAAGTGAGGCCAGGGCGACACGGGAGGACACCGGGAGCCTCGGTCACCGTCACGGACACGGCCGGAACGCCGCGGGGAGCCGGGACCGGGCGCTTCTTGCTCGGTGCTTTGCTCCGAGGGCTCCCGGGGCTGCTCGGGGCAGGAGGAATAAAGTGTCCACAGCGTGCCGGGCACCTGGCACCACCAGCACCCACCTCGGTGTCTCCRTTCATTCCCCCAAAATCCCATCATGGTCAGGGATGCTCCCCTCACACATCCCCCTTCCATCCCATCGGGATCGAGGATGCTCCAGCATCASCACCATCATTTCCCCCGCCATCCCAGCAAAATCAGGGATGCTCCGGTGGGCCAGGATGGGCTGAGGTGGCAGAGCCGGGGGGTGGCAGCGTGGCACGGTCCCCTCCAGCCCTTGGCACCGGTGKGATGAGTTGTGCCCGGCCTCAGCCCACAGCTGGGAACAGCTGGATGGCGCTGCCCAGATGTTGGGGGGCCCCAGGGAAAACGACTGRAACGGCACCGGGCAATTAGCACGGGGCAATTAATTAACACCGGGAAATGGGCACTGGGCAAAGGGCGCCGTGCAATGGGCACCGTGCCATTAGCAAGAGGCGATGGGCACCATGCGATGGCCACCGTGCGATCCCCGTGGAATCAGCACCGCYTAATTACCCCCGTGTAATTAACTCTGCGCCACGCACCCGCGCGGCCCCTTTAAGGCCAAGTCCCGCCCAACATGAGTGGCAGCAGGATCAGCCAATAGACAGCGAGCTGCGCCGTGGGTTAGCCAATGAGCGACGAGCGGGGGCGGGGCTGGCGGGTCGGAGCCCCGGCGCGGTGAGTGGGGGGCGCATGCGCAGGGCGGGGGGGGTTTCGGAGCCCCCGGAGCTCGTCCCTTTCCTGCTGCAGCCCCCCGAGCTTTATCGCAGCCCCCCGACCCTTATTGCATTCCCCCGACCCTTATTACAGCC
>NW_026623954.1:269685-275481 GCF_030028575.1 Malurus melanocephalus
GCCAGCCCTTTCCCCCCAGTATCCTCCAGTCCAGCCAGCCCTTTCCCCCCAGTATCTTCCAGTCGGGCCAGCCTTTTCCCCCCAGTAACCACCAGTCCAGTTACCCCTTTCCCCCCAGTATCCTCCAGTCCGGCCAGCCTTTTCCTCCCAGTCTCCTCCAGTCCAGCCAGCCCTTCACCTCCTTCAGCTTCCCGTGCGTGCTGCAGTCCAGCCAGCCTTTCTCCTACCGCAGCCCCCCGCGGCTCCCCAAATCGTGCCAGCTCTTCCCGGGCACCCCCGTGTGCCCCCCGCAGTCCAGCCAGCCCTTCCCGTCCTGTGCCCCCCCATGTCTGCCCCAGTCCAGCCAGCCCCTGTCCTACCGCAGCCCCCCGCGGCTGCCCAAACCTAGCGACCCCTTCCCCTTCCCCTTCCCCTCCTACGCCCCGCTGGGGGTCCCCCAGTCCAGCAGACCCTTCCCCTTCTGCACCCCGCCCTGCATCGCCAAGGCCACCGAGCTCTTCCCTCGCTACGTCCCCCCGCAGCCCAGCAGACCCCTCCCCATTTACACCCCCCTGCACATCCCGCAGTCCAGCAGACCCTTCCCCGCCTCCAGCGCCCCTCACTCCCCGTCCCCGTGCACCCCACAATCGCCGGACCCCCTCCCTCACCACCCCCTGCAGCCCCCCCGGCGCCGCGGCTCTTTGTCCCCTCGCCTGCACGTTTGGGGGGTCCCCTCGCCACCCCAAAACCCAGCCACGCCCTGAGCTGGCCCCGCTCGCCGCCCGCAGCTGCCGCGGGACCCCCGTGCCCATGGGGGACGCGCCGGTGCCGGAGCTGATGGCGGTGCTCGATGGAGGCGCTTGGGAGGTGGGCGCGACTTTCGAGGGGTCCCCCGCGCCCCCCGGGCCCGTCCGCCTGGGCAGGAACGTTTGCTACGTCGTGCTGGCCGTGCTCTTCAACGAGGAGGTGAGGCAGCCGCCGGTCCCAGTCCGCCCCAGTTCGGGCAGCCTTTTCACCCCAGTAACGCCATCCCGGTGCCAGTTCGGGCAGCACTTTCCCCCCAGTAACGCCATCCCGGTCCCAGATCGGGCAGCCTTTTCCCACAGTAACGCCATCCCGGTCCCAGTCCGGGCAGCCTTTTCACTCCAGTAAAGCCATCCTGATCCCAGTCCGCCCCAGTTCGGGCAGCCTTTTCACCCCAATAACGCCATCCCGATCCCAGTACGCCCCAGTCCGGCAGCCTTTTCCCCACTAACGCCATCCCGGTCCCAGTCCGCCCCAGTCCGTCCCAGTTCGCGCAGCCCTTGCTCCCCAGTAACGCCATCCCGGTCCCAGTCCGGCAGCTCTTTCACCCCAGGAACGCCATCCCGGTTCCAATCCGTCCCAGTCCAGGCAGCCTTTCTCCCAGTAACGCCATCCCGGTTCCAGTCCGTCCCAGCCCAGGCAGCCTTTTCCCCCAGTAACGCCATCCCGATCCCAGTCCGCCCCAGTCCGCCCCAGTCCGCCCCAGTCCGGACATCCTTTTCCCCCCAGTAACGCCATCCCGATCCCAGTTCGGCAGCTCTTTCACTCCAGTAACGCCATCCCGATCCCAGTTCGGCAGTTCTTTCCCCCCAGTAACGCCATCCCGGTCCCAGTTCGGGCAGCCTTTTTTCCACAGTAACGCCATCCCGGTCCCAGTTCGGGCAGCCTTTTCCCCCAGTAACGCCATCCCGATCCCAGTTCGTTCAGCCTTACCCCAGTAACCCATCCCGCCCCCAGGACGCGCTGCTGCTGGTGCAGGARGCCAAGCCCGAGTGCCGGGGGCGGTGGTACCTGCCCGCGGGCAGGATGGAGCCCGGCGAGGGCATCGTGGCCGCGCTGCGGAGGGAGGTGAAGGAGGAATCGGGGCTCGAGTGTGAGCCCCTCACGCTGCTGGYGCTGGAGGAGAGGGGCCCGGCCTGGATCCGCTTCTCCTTCCTGGCGCGGGTGACGGGTTTGTGTCCTTTGCTGCTGCTCCTGGGGACAGCTGGGGCTCGGCTGGAGTGTCACCCGATGGCCCCGGGGTGGGAAATGGCATCCCCGGGATGGGAAATGGCATCCCCGAGATGGGAAATGGCATCCCCGGGGTGGGAAATGGCAACTTTGGGATGGGAAATGGCAACCCCGGGGTGGGAAATGGCAACCTTGGGGTGGGAAATGGGATCCCCGGGGTGGGAAACGGCATCTCCGGGGTGGGAAATGGCATCCCCGGGATGGGAAATGGCAACTCCGGGATGGGAAATGGCATCCCCGAGATGGGAAATGGCATCCCCGGGGTGGGAAATGGCAACTTTGGGATGGGAAATGGCAACCCCGGGGTGGGAAATGGCAACCTTGGGGTGGGAAATGGGATCCCCGGGGTGGGAAACGGCATCTCCGGGGTGGGAAATGGCATCCCCGGGGTGGGAAATGGCAACTTTGGGATGGGAAATGGCATCCCCGGGATGGGAAATGGCAACCCTGGGGTGGGAAATGGCATCCCCGGGATGGGAAATGGGATCCCGGGATGGGAAATGGCAACCCCGGGATGGGAAATGGCATCTCCGGGATGGGAAATGGGATCCCGGGATGGGAAATGGCATCCCCGGGATGGGAAATGGCAACTTTGGGATGGGAAATGGCAACCCCGGGGTGGGAAATGGCATCCCCGGGATTGGGTGTCCCTGTCCCCACCCACCCTGTGCCCCAACATCAGTGTTCCCTGCCACCTTTGTGCCCCTGGGTGTCCCCTGCAAACCCCATGATGGATTGTATCGTCCCCTGCCACCTTTGTGCCAGAGCATCGCTGTCCCCTGCCACTGCCACCACCCCTCAAACCCCATTTGGGGTATCGGGGTCCCCTCACAGCCCCTCCTCGGGGGTCTCAATGCCCCCACCCACCCCCCTCCAACCCCTTCCCGGTGTCCTGCTGTCCCCTCCATTCCCGGCCATCCCTGTGCCCCCAGGCGGGACCCTGAAGACCCTCGAGGAGGCCGACGCCGAGTCCCTACAAGCCACTTGGTGGCCCGGGGACCCGCGGGCGCTGCCGCTGCGCTCGCTGGACATCCTTCCCGTGCTGGAGCTGGCCGCCCGCTACCGCCGGAGCCCCCCGCACCCCCCGACTCTGCCGCGGGAGCTGCCCTGCTCCCCGCTCTGCCTGCGGCTCCTGCTGCCTTTCTCCAACGCTAACGGCGACCTGTGGCTGCTGCTGGCCACCGGCGGCGAGCTCCGCCTGCCCGTGGTGGCCTGCGGGACATCCCCGGCCGAGCTGCGGGCGGGGCTGCGGCCGCCTCTGCTGCGGCTGCTGCGGGACTGCCTGGCCTGGGAACCCCGGCCCGGAGCTCTGGGGCTGTTGGGGCTGCAGCACCGCGCCGGGGGTCCCGGAGGGGCTGACGGTGTCTGCTTTAACGTGGTGCTGAGCATTCCACCGGGGAGCCAGCGGGACGAGCCCCCCGAGCCCCGCGACCCCGCGCTGCGCTGGTGGCCCGTGCGGGAGGAGGGGCTGAAGGGTCGCATCCTGCACAGGGTCAGCGCCGCGGTGCCCGTGAGGAGTTAGAGACCCGAAAAAAAAAAGCCTGGATTTTTTGGGGACGGGGGAGGATCTGAGCGGGACACGGAGCCCGGGGGATGGAGCCCGTGCTGGTCCTGCCCGAAGCGGGGAGCCCCGGGATGAGCTGCCCGTGGAATGGGGGAGCTGCGGGGCTGGGTTGTGGTTTGGGGGTGCTGAGAGTGGAAATAAAATAAACCCGGCTGCTGCTGCTGCTGCTGCTGCTGTTGCTTCCACACCTCTGGCTGTGGTTGGAGGTGGGATATGGACGGGGGAATATGGGGAGGGGGTTTGGGGTGTTTGGGAAGGGGCGCGGGTGCTGTAGGGAGGGAGGGGGCACAGAAGATGGGGCTGGGTCATGATCTGGAGGTGCTGAGAGTGGAAATAAAATAAACCCGACTGCTGCTGCTGCTGCTTCTCCCCTGTCCCTAGCTGTGGTTGGAGGTGGGATATGGACGGGGAAATGTGGGGAGGGGGTTTGGGGTGTTTGGGAAGGGGCGCGGGTGCTGTAGGGAGGGAGAGGACACAGAAAGTGGGGCTGAGTCCTGGTCTGAGGGTGCCGAGAATGGAAATAAAATAAACCCGACTGCTGCTTCCACATCCCTGGCTGTGGTTGGAGGTGGGATATGGGGGAGAAGGATATGGGGAGGGGGTTTGGGGTGTTTGGGAAGGGGCACAGGCGCTGTAGGGAGGGAGAGGGCAGAGGAGACAGAACTGGGTCGTGATCTGGAGGTGCTGAGAATGGAAATAAAATAAACCCGACTGCTGCTTCTCCCATGCCCCTGGCTGTGGTTGGAGGTGGGATATAGGGGAGGGGGTTTTGGGATATTTGGGGTGTTTGGGAAGGGGCACGGGCGCTGTAGGGAGGGAGGGGACACAGAAAGTGGGGCTGAGTCACAGCTTTATTAGAGCAGAGTCCCGTCACCCTGGGGAGGGGCTGAGAGGGGTTGGGGGGACCGGACCCCACACCTGACCCCACACACGTCACACACACACATACACACACGTGTCACACACGTGTCACACACGTGTCACACACGTCACACCCCCCTGCCACAGCACCAGGGCAGGGGACAATCGAGTCCTCACAGCTGAGTCTGGGGGGCACTGCCCCCCACACCCCATTATTGCCTAAAAATTCCCTGCTGGAGCCTGGGGGGGCTCGGGGCAGCTCCGACAGCAGCGAGGGGAGGGGGGAGCAGGAACCCAGCACCCAGGAGGAACCACAGCACCCACGGCTCCGCACCCCGCACGGGGCCGCGGCGTCACCTCGGGGCTGCCCAAGGTGACAACGAAGGACTCGGTGCCTCCTCTCCCTCCTGGAGGTCCTTCCCGCGCTGTCACAGCCATTCCTGGCTACCACAGGGCCACCGGAGGCTACTGAAACGAGGGCTGGGCCATCCCCAGTGGCCACCGCTGAAGAGGAGGGGTCAGGGAGGGGCTCAGGGTGGCCCCTCGGGTGGCCCCTTGACCAGGGCGATGGCCGCCAGCTCTTTGCAGAACTCCTCCAGCACCACCACGCCCTTGAACAGCACCGTGTGATCCATCCTGGGGGTGGGGAAAGGAGCGATTGAAGGGGAGGGGTCTGTGAGTAACCCCCACCCCCCCAAGAAAGGGCATTTTACCCCCGCAGCACTCACTGCTCTCCCGGCACCAGCCCCAGGAGCTGCCGGCGCACCAGGAGCAGCTTGGCCCTGGAGTGGGGCACACGCTGGAGCCGCTGCATCAGCTCCCCGATCACCTGCAGGGAGGAGCAGGGTCACATCYCACATCCAGGGGGTGTCCCCGTGTCCCCCCATGCCGGCGGGTGACATTACCCTGACGAGGACGGAGAAGAGCGAGCGGCAGCCGGGGGCCAGGTTGAGGTAGGGGTCCAGCAGGTACTCGTGCAGGTGGGGGTGGGGGAAGGCGGCCAGGTGGGACAGCACCGAGGTCACCTGCAGGTTCAGGCTGTAGGGCTGGCGTGGGGGGGTGGGATTTGCTCAGAAATGTGGGGTGACCCCCCAAACTCCCCGTTGTTCCCACTGAGCACCGATGATGCTTTTTTTGTCCCCATTATGGGGTCCTGGGTGTATGTCCGGTACCTGGTCCAGGATCCGGCTCATGCGGTCGAACAGCACCTTGAGGAAATGTCCCTCGTAAAATGCCACTGCGGGGTGACACGAGTCCAGCGGCCGAGGGGACGAGGGCCACCCCCACGGGGCAGCGCTGGCACGGCACGCCTGGACCTGGCAGGGGGTGACAGCGGCTGAGAGCCACAGCAGGGACAG
>NW_026623955.1:0-1426 GCF_030028575.1 Malurus melanocephalus
CTTACTACCGTAAGCACGAGAAAAGTGCAGTTTTCTGTATATCTGCAGTAAGAGCAATACTTGTGTTGCTTAAATTGCTTCTGAAGTCTCTTTGAAGGGGCTTTAGTYGTTRCYACATGACTCTGACATAAAAGTGATACTCTTGTGAGTATTGTGTGTGAAACTAAAGGAGTCAAACCTCTCATACTCTTGCACAGCTAATAATGTGYAAATGGGCTTGACCTCAAAGTGAGTTGTATTTTACCCCTATTTTCTCAACAGCTCTGTGATTCGACTATTGCAGCAGATGTAAATTGGGCTRCAGTTCTGTGTGCCACTTATAGCAGTACATTGCTAATTCTTTCAGCTTTTCTTTATCAGATGAACCTGCTTCCTGAATGAGAGATGCACACATTTAACTTAAATAACAAAGGTATTTTTTAGGATAGAAAAGAGTTGTAAGAATATACTTCACATTGATTTGAAGACTGCTTCTTAAGTTACAAGCCACTGTATGTTTTGASATCTGGTCGAGACTCAGAGATTGGTATCTGGCAAGGACCAACTAAAAGTATCGTTTAGGGCGGAGAATATTTGTGCTTTTCTACCCCGACAGGCTTAAGTGGATTTCAACTTGCTAGAAAAAGTCAGTTATGAGGACCTGGCCAGTCCTCAAAAGCTGCTTCGAAAGCCGTCAATCGTCTGAAGAGACAGCACAAAAAGACGGCCCCTGTCCCTTGCTGCTGACCAAATGACAGTATGCAGACTTCAGATAACCTATAGTTACTATTTTGAAGATTTATTGATGTAACCTTTTTACACTTATTRTTTTAGAATTTATTGTTGTTATTTTGCTTGTTTCTTTTGCTTGTTTGTTCACTATAAGATAATAAGAATAAGAAAAAAGTTGGTTGATTATTTTTGTTGTATTAATGTTAGGAGGATTACTAAGTAA
Organism: Malurus melanocephalus; assembly: GCF_030028575.1. NCBI lineage: Eukaryota > Metazoa > Chordata > Aves > Passeriformes > Maluridae > Malurus > Malurus melanocephalus. Next base: position 935 of record NW_026623955.1, read on the forward strand.
TAGCATTCTGAAGGAGGGCAATGCTAAGTTTAGTCAGCTTTAAGAGAAATAAAAATGATCCCATGACACTAGACAAAAATAGTGTTATGATGAGCAGTGATGAATCTGATCCCGCAAAAAGCATAAAATTCCTTGGCTAATTGGAAAACCTGAAAAAGCATTTAATTTGTAGAATTTCAGACCAAATTTAAAGCTTTTTCTCTTTACCAGAACTCTAGGTTATACAATAACCCAATTACCCTTTTTTACTGAATAAAGTTTTGATATCTATTTTGTCATTTTATTTCTAAGAAGTATCCTACAGAACATTTGCACCTCTGGTATTCTGCACAGTAAAATGCAGTTCTATCCAGTACAAGCAGCAATATTTTCTATGTCATAACATACATGTGCTTTTCTTGTTTTGCTAAAATGCAGTGAAGTTTTGCTAACAACAGTGACCTTCAAATCTCAAAATCAGAATGCTAAGCCAGATGGATTCTTTCTATCACT
>NW_026623955.1:1896-17723 GCF_030028575.1 Malurus melanocephalus
AGTGGTTATAAAAGCATGTTCAATTCTAATAAAGTTCGAGTTCAGCAGATCATGTCATAAGTGGTCAGTATGCTGTTTCTCCCGGCGCTTTCCCGAACAAATAGACTTAAACTTTAACAAATAATAACAACATAACAAATACATGGCATACTATACTGCTCTCACATCAGGTTTAAACAGCAAGTATCAAAAAGGACAGCAGAAAATTGCTGACAATCACAAATCTAGTCTAAATAACTCCAGAAATGAAGTGGACATGAATAAGAAAACAGTTTTTCCTTTATTTCTAGGCATGATTAGAATTCATTTCCTTGCTTGTGTTTTCTCCTTTCATACAACAAACAGTATAAGATATATGTAATAAATCAAACCATCCTGGTTTACTGTCATGCATGAATTGCATGACATGAAATAATCCAAACAGAAGAAAAGTTGAAATGAAAACAGTAAGAACCAAGGGAAATTAATGAAATCCATAGAGCAACCAATAGCAAATTTCTTCCAGCCAATGAAACAGCTATTTTTGGCCAGAGTTGTAGAAATGTCCTTTTCCAGTCCCATGGAAGATGGGCATAATTTCCTGCAGATGGCAGAAATTATGCCTTTTGCATAATTTCCATTTAGTTATGATGACCGTCAGACTTCAAATCTGTACTACTCTGTTTGTAAAAATCAAATCACTCTTAAACTGTAACTTACCTTGGAGGCAGTTTATTCTCAGGTTTTTGTATTAACTAATTCATGAAGAATGGGCTGAAATTATGCTCTGTGTATCCTACAAGAATTTTTTTGTTTGCTTCGAAAAAATGAAAGTGTAAAGTACCAACATCTTTTTAAAAACAAAAGCAAGGAAAATCTCTATGGGAGAAGAAAAAATTAATTACATGTTACAACTATGATTTTCATAAGCCTAACTATAAGCATTTCTATCTGAACACTGAATATTCTGATCACTTCCTTGCAGATAAAACCACCTTTCTTTGCACTTTCTTCTACTTTCAAAAGCCTTGTTAATGAAGACACCTTTAAAAGTAAATCGAGTGGCAGTTTTACATCATTATGCAAATCCACCTTTCTACTCATTCAGATATTATCTCTTAAGACCTTTACATATGTAAAAGAGACTAATGATTTTAAATCTTAAAACTGGTCTTCAGGAAAGGACAATATGGTCATTCCAATGCAGCCAAATAACAAAAGGAAGATGCAACTAAAGCCTTAACCTTTTTTTTTTCTGTTCTTAAATCTGGAGTCACATTGCTGGCTCTAGATTTCTAGAGGCTGATAGTCTAATTGCTTCCCTAATAAAGGAACTCACAGATAGTCTGAAGGCATGCAAAACCTTCTCATCCCTTCTGACTTCCATACCAAACACAACCTGACCACGGCACTATGTTTTATTCATTTTGGCTGAATTCATTGGTTCCTTTTTGTGAATAACTGTGAGGAATGTTGTCATCCAGACAGCAGTAGGAGTATTGAGGCAAAAGCTATTTACAGTCATATGTTCTCACTGGCACAGGCTCTTTGTTTATTTGTTTATTTTGACTTGATCTGTTTTAATGAGGTTTCACAACTAATGATTCATTAGCTTTTTCGTAGACTCATTCATCTATATGAATTAAATGTTCCTTAAAATACATATTCTGCTTTTGCTTTTGATATGAAAAACTCCCAGACTAAATTCCAAAAGGATAGAAGACACAATAATACGTCCTTGAATGAGCAAACAAGATTTCTAATTTTCATTAAAATATCTATGTCTGTTTAAAGAATTTCAATCTAAATGGCCTAACAATGTGTGACCTATATTGGATGAAAGGTTAACTGCTAGGATAATTTTTTTAGGATGACATAAAATGAAAAAGGTATTAAATTTTTTCAAAGTCAGATGCAATGAACTGGAAATAAGAAAACATTCAATTTTAACATATTAGTGCTTTACTACCATATAACTATGTCCACTTTTTTCTCATGAATATTTCCAATATTACATGACATGGATATAAATCCTTTTAATATATTTTTGAAAAAAAAAATTGAAACGATACTTATAAAAGGCTTATTGTTATCAAAGAAAAGAGAATGTCATCATGCTTTCTCATAAATTATCAGCCCAGATTTATTCATCTGTAACTTTCTTATAACAAGTCTTACCATGATTGTAATTTAGTTTTCTATTTAGCACACAAATTTTATTCATTTAAAAGGATTATTCATTAATCAAGTATTTATCAGTCAGGGTCTTCTAGAACTCTGAGAGACTGGTGTAGAGTTCATTTGTTCCGTTTTAGCAGGATTATTTTTATATCAGGTATTTATTTAAGTGGGCTTCATTACGTGGGGGAAGCAAACATTACTTATAAGGCTGATACTTGCTTCTAAATACAAATACCAAATACTTGATATGGGAGTAATCCAGTTAAAAAAATAACCATGAAGCATCTCCGTGGTCTTGATTTTACAGCACAATCCATCAGAATTAATACTTCATAAAGGATTAATCCTGAACCAAGTAAAATCCCCAGATAAACAGTGACCTATAATAAAAAAGAAAAAAAAACCTTTTCATTACACAAACTCAGTGAGCAAAGACAAAAATTATCAATTACCTAGTAGCCTGGTATGGCTATGAACTAGGATATTTCCTTAATTTAAAAAAAAAAAAAACTTAACTGGTTTTTAAACTTCTTTTGCTTCCTTTCTTTTAATAGCAATTCCCTGCTAGCAACATATGTGAGTTTGCAGAATGAAAGCTGAGTGGTATTTGCATATGAAGATAACAACTGAAACAGTAACAGTCCCTGCTATCTTTAGAGTGGCGCATGAAAACAGAACAGCCAAAATTCTAACAGAAATCATGGGAAAAAGACAATTATGGTTATTCTAAATTTTAGATTTATTCTTACTGAACAATCAAGACAACTAGGCAGGTACTCAAGACCTTTTATGGCTGTTGTGGAGTACTGTTCTGGATTTCCCAGCATGAGAATGATAAGGCTGTACTGGAGAAAGCCTTGCAAAAGGCCACTAAGACCATGAAGGGACTGGGACATCTCTCCTATGAGGAAAAGCTGAGAGAATGGGACTGTTTAGCCTGAAGAAGAAAAGGCCTGAAGGCGTGGAATCTCATCAGTCTTTACAAATATCTGCAAGGAAGGTGCAAAGCAGATGGAACAAGGCTCTTTTCAGTGGTTCCCAGTGACAGAACAAGAGGAAGTGTATGCAAACTGAACATCAGGATATGTTCAATACTGTGAGAGAGGTCAAGCACTGGAAAATATTGCCAGGGAGGACGTGGAGTCTTCATCCTTCAAAAGCCATCTCATCATGRTCCTTTGGCAACCGGCTCCAGGTCATTGGTTCACAGGTGAATGAATGTCTGGGAGGTCTGGCTCAAAGAGTGAGAATAAAAGGGACAACATCAGGCTGGCAGTCAGACACCAGTGGGAATTCCCAGGCCCAGTTTTAAGGTCAGCACTCTAATAATTTTATAAATGAACTGGAGAAAGGAATCAACTGTACATTAATTAAGTTTGCCAACAATACTGAATTACGAAGAGCTGTGGACTCCTTTGAGGGTAGAGAGGCCTTACAGAGAGATCTGGATATACCAGAGAGCAGGGAAGTCATCAACTGTATGAAATTTAACAAAAGCAAGTGCTGGATTTTCTACCTGGGACCGGGTAATCCTGGTTACACATACAGATTAGGGGAGGCTGGAGCAGAAAGAGGCGATTTGCACTGATGGTCCATCCTTATGGGTCACTTCCATTCTATGATGAGCAGGGAGTTAGATCAGATGGCATCCATAGGCCCCTTCCATCCTCAATCATGCTGTGACTCTTGTGATTCTTCCACAATACTCAATCTAATCCACGCTACTTAAGTATGCAATTATGTAACAAAGGGAAGATTTTAACTGATTCCACACATTTGCTTCCACTCAAGAAGGATCATATCTTCTCCCACATGAAAATGATTATGTGACACATAGATATCCTGCTTTGTATCCTGACTCTTGTCAGATTTCCCTTCATTTTTGAATGTTTCTCACATACATGTATAAATTCCTATTAAAAACATATACACAGTCTTCAATATAGGAAAAACTCAGGGTTTAATGGAAAATTATGAAGTGTGCAACTCCATTGAGTGCTCTTCAGACACACAGAGGAGAAGGAGACTGTCATCCTGTCAAACATCATTGCCTTCTACACCTTTATTGGAAGCAGACAACTACAGCTAATTACAACCACCATGGGTTATTTACAGACGGTGTAAAGGTAACAACTCATTCATCAAGCCCAGCAGAAAAGGGATTCCTTTATCTGTGCCGGTCCTTGGAAAAGGCTCAGTTCCAGGAGTAGAACAAAGAAAAAGGCAAAATTAAGGCTGGCTATAATGCTAGAATGGAGAAAGCAGGAAGATGCAGGAGGAAAAAATTTGGAGAAGTGGCAACAAAAATGTTTTTAGTGACATGTATAAGGTCTCAAGAGACCTTTCCCCTTCATTTGTTATACCACCTAGGCCTGAGTGAAAACCAAACAGAACAAAATCCAAAATAATTTCCTAACCGACTTCTAAGAGCAACAACTATTACAGATCCTGGATACTTGAAAAGTCCACGGGAATGCAAATGAATATCTGTTTTCTTGGATGAAAATCTAGTAATGGAATCAGTAAAGGAATTTAGCAAACAACAAGGAAGCATGGAAAAAACAAATGTAAACAATGGACTTTTTCAAACTGAAAGCAGAGATCACAGAATTCATTTGAGTAGAACAGAAAAGTTGTATAAAATATGCTTAATTTATAATTAATATTTTTGGCTCCTTCTATGTAATTTAAAATAGTTACTAAAACTAATCAATTCTATCAATTTTATACACAATATTTTCATATTTGCAAAAACAAGCTCAAGAAAGGTATATTGGATAATATAATTCATTAAACTCAGCAAAAATAATATAATAGGCCCCTCAGAAACCCACTTTTTAATGGGATCCATAGTTATAAAAAAAATATCACTGAACTTCATTCAAAATTATGTTAGACCAAGTACCTTTCTGCCCTTTCTGAAAATAAGATGATCTATGTCTCTCACACCCCAAAAAAGTTAGAAGAAATGTTCTTTGACACAATGCCCTTTGGAAGAAATATGCATTTGTCAGAGCAGCTATTTTCAGTTTGAGATCAATCACATACAACCTGTTTTAATACAGACAGCTGTCACCATTCACAAAAGTCAGTATTTTCTAGAAAATGCCATATTGCTACATTCATGTTCATTTTTATACATACACACTTGTTTGTTAGGCAACTTGTAATTTTTCAGATATCATCAAATGGAATTATAACACATAAAAAAATAAATTGTTCATTAATAAAGCCAAATGAATGGAAATGGTTGGATACTTTAACAGAGGAGTGAGAAATAGAGACTTCAAATCAATTGGCTGATCGATTAGAAGATTTCTAATCAGTAGCTTGCACTGGAATTGAACCTTAGCCACCTGACAAATTTAAGATTAATGCAATCCATAAGTAAGGAATCCAGAGAGGACAGATTTTGCTCCTCAAGCTGACACATACGAGCTCACTGAAAGAATCATTATAGAAGTTTCCACATAATGGTCTCTGTAGATTTGCCATGAGAAGGGGCATGACAGTAGTAAATACTTATCTTTGAAGGCTGATTAATGTATGACACAGCCACTATCATCCATGAGTTGCTTCATGATGCACTATATTCACCAGAGCATTCTGATGTCCCATGTTTTCAAAAATGTCTTCCAAACATACAATGTAAAGCTTCCACAATTCCTGATAAAACTGTAGGTATCATGGATGCTCAGACATTTCAGCTGTTCAGGTATTTGAATTTCATTATTGTGTATCAAAAATGTGATTAACACATGAAAGTTCAGTACAGTGATGCTGTCACAGAATAAGAAAAATTTTACAGAACAGATGGTATTTTCAGCATTATGCTAGTTCCTTATTTAAATATTGTTTGGCATCTATATCCTATTGAAACTGGCATAGTACATTGTGAGGGAGGCATGCTGCCATCTCAACATATGGGTACAAATGTTGGTTGGTAAGAGAGGGTAAACAAATCCTATGGGCTTACTGAGGGCAGGATTTCTAAAAGAAATGCTACAATTACTCTTCTTTGATCATTCATATTATGGTGACAGCAATGAGTTTTTTTTTCAGAAACTGAATAAACAGCCTTTAATAATGATAATGAAATTTGGAGGTTTGGATTTACATGAAAATGAAGCTTGAACTTAACTAACTGAAAAACATCACAAAAAGAAGATTAAAGTACCTAGAACTATACAAGTTTTTTTGCTCTCTTAAAAAGTAAGTATTAAAATTAGTCCTATTCTGATTTCAATTCTACTGTAAATTAAAAGCAAGATCAAAAGAAATGTAGATTAGTACTGACTCCCAAAATGGTAAGAAATTTCAGCAATTTAAGGAAATCAAGTGAAATGAACCAACTTTAATTCATCATATCTTCAAGAGATCCCCATATAGATGCTCTTTCTTGATCTACGTGGACTAGAATAAAATCTGAAGCACAAAATACAGGGAATAGTTACAGTTTAAAAAGATAGATACCAAATCTACCATGATGAATGGACAGATCTGGGGGAAAATGAATTTAAAGTACTCTTCACAAAATTCATTCTTTAATGACTGAAAGAAGACACACCTTTGAAGGAACAAATGTTAAGCAAAATTATTGGTTGAATTGTAAACTTCCAAAGGACTAAAATATTTGAGGTTTTATAAGGTTTTGTATATATGATGCAATTCTAAAAGTTTATAGTCAGTGGCCTGAATCAGCTTAGTAATATTTCCTAGTAAAAAGGAAGAAATTAATAGCATTCAGTAACATTAGAGTTCTCAAAAATTCAAATATTGTCAATATAATGCATGCAAGAATTTTGGGTGAACCTGCTAATGAAATACTAGGGTTATTCATAAAGCTGATCAATCATTTCCTGTATTAAAGTTAGATGCAGGCTTCCTACAATTTTAAACTATAAAAGTCATGGTCACTCATTTTGATACAATTCATTACATCATATCTAATCCTTTCAGAGTAACTTTCTTCCTGAACAATTTAGAACCCTGATGTACTGTCAGGTGCATGGAGATGATGAAGCAATATGTTTTTTCTACCTCTAATTTCTCATACTTTTATTAGCAGTTTTATTTCACGTTATAACTGCAGAGTGGCATTCAGGGAGGCATTCTGTACAGCAACGCATCTCAATCCAGAAGGAAAAATGGAGGGGAAAAAAAAATAAAGAAGAAAAAAAAAAAGGACTAAGGTTCAACCCATCTTGTCATTCATCCATGTAGCAAGATGTAGCTGTGAAATACAATTCCAATCATGTATTTGTAACTTCAAAAAAAAATCTAATCATGCAATACTCTGAACAAAAGCAAGGCACATCTTGAAGTTAATGGGTAATACTGTATACAATACAGACCTTTCTAGAGGGTTAGATTTCTGGATGTATTTTTAAAGAAGTCAGTTATCTGTGATTTAGCCTCATGACACAGTCATTCCAGTTACTAGAGAAGGCTTTAAATAAGGATTTCATGTACTACCTACCCATCTAACCTTCCAGGTCATTCAGTCAGCTCCGTGTCAGGTGTCAAGTGCTGCATTGGTCAATTACAGGCACTTGAATATCGTGTCTGCCACTTGCTGAAGATGTCAGAATTCCCAGAGACTTCAAGATGCCACAAAGTTCACTATTTCAGCATGTATCTAATGTTTTCTTTCCATGGAAATTATCACAAAGACACCCTTTCTTTACAATGATTTCTTAAATGACAGGGGGTATAGTTGCTCTGCAAACAGATGCTGCATAAGGCTAAACTAACAAGAATACTTTGAATTTTTTTTTTTTAAGAAAGGTGCTCCAAATAGGAATAAGATGAAATTATAAAACCTTTACAGATGAAGTAGGCATGAAGGAGGATTTGCATGTTGTAAATGTATGTTTTATTTTAATTTTATAGTTTTCACCGCCTTGTTTGTGTTAGAGAATTCTAGCACTTGAACCACTCGCCTTTCCCAGAACTGATCCATCTCATCTATTTTATATGTAAGTTCAGTGAACAAATTAGGCAAAATTATTGCCTAGGATTTCCTTCCTCTGACACTTTCCAAACCACAGCCATACATTTTGACCAGTGAAGTGATTCACACCAGCTTCCACCAACCTTCCTGCCAAAACTAAGACCCAACACTCTCTTTTCAACCTTTTTAACTTGCCAGTCACATTCAACACCACAATTCCTAACAAATCTTTTTCCCCGTCAGTGTTTTTGAGTTAGCTTTGTACCACTCCTTTTCTTACCCTGTTGATTTTCTTTTATTGTTGCAAGCATCCTCCTCAGTGTCCTCTTAACATTTGGAGGAATTCATCAGGCGTCCATCTCAGTTCCTCATTTTACTCCTGTATGCTTAGAACATGGATAACTCTATTCAGTAACACAAACTCAATAATCATCCTTATGCAGCTATACCATACAGTTATTGGTCTACTTGCCTTCATTTATTTCCAAGTAGTTTCTGGATTGGTCTTTCCTGAGCCATTGCTTACAGGTAGAACAAACTCCTGCCAGACATTTCAGTACCTTGCTATGGCTGTAATCCCACATGGCCTAGACAAAGACCTGGGTGTCTCTCTCTGATCCAAAACAATTCCCCTTTTCCAGCCAGGATGGACAACACTGCCATTCTCCTGATCTCTCACTATTAGTAACACAGTATAATCTCTGTGTTATCTTCACAGAATTCTCAGTATCAAGCATCACCTACTCATACATATTAAGTCTTTAAAGCTTCTTTTTCACATGAGCTTTTTCGACCTAGTATGTTCTGAATTTCTTTCATAAAGTTTGACAATGCTGTCCTTCCATGAAAACTGCCACAAAAAAAACCACCAAATGTCCTGCCAACATTTCCTGTTAAGCTAGATTTTTCGTTTAGCTGCATGAGTAGCAAAGCTGCATTATCCTAAATTAATACAGAGTCATAGTATACTGCTATTACTTTGCAAGTGAAAAAGTTCAAATGAATAATTAGGCCAAAACACAAGAAACTTGTAGTGCACATTGCTCCTCTGGTATTACATTCATAATGGTGGGAAGGGTTCACAAGGACGCTTTTCAGAGTTTACAATTTAAATCATGTTTCAATATATCCTCCATACAAATTTCATATGACTGATTTTCTCATACTAGTTAAAAAACTTACATTCTTATTGAAATTGTGTAAACATACAAAAGTAAGGTGACACTACAAGAAAAGCTCATAAAACTACAGGGGTTTCAAAAGTAACTATGAAAAATATTGTGAAGAAAGAACCAATCAGAAGGCCAGAGTAAGGTCTATGAAGCGGTAGGCCTCAATCAGAAAAAGAGTGGAAAAATATAAAAAATGCAAGACTTAAAACCAGAAGATATTATCATGCAATTTAAGAATTCATTACTTTGTTTGCACTTGGCTTTTATTCAGTTAGAACCCTCTGAAATCAATGGGAAAATATTATCATAAATGCCAGATGAATTTTCAATGTGCAATAATTTTGCTTGCAATTCTGCTTATCCTTGGTCTAGTATAACTCATTCTCAAGCATAACTAGTTAAAAAATACATAAATATTTGGGGGTTGTCATGGTATCTTCCTCCCATCTGCTCAAAATAAACTTGGAACTAAAAAATATCTATGACAACACTGTGATAATAACTAATGACACGCTTAAAAGAAAAGCTTCCTGTTTTTGATGTTAACCAGACAAGTAAAATCCTACTACTAAAAATGTACTTTTAGGAAATTGGCACTATCTTGTTTTAAAGAAAAGTAATAAATAATGTTATAACTCCAAAACAATGTGATATTTTATTGAATTATTGAAAGGCTTGAAATCAGAGTGCAACTTTTAGGGCTCATTATTTTACCATGAAACCCTTGCAATATTTTGCTGGTCAGAATGAGTCCTATGGCTGTATGATGCTAACTTATAATATCTCATGAAACCATGCCCTGATGTTAGTTTTCGACAGATTTGGCAGATTTTCTAACTACAAACAGTTTACTTTGTCAAAAAATAGAAGAAAAAGACAGAAAAACTAGGATGTTGGGTGGTGCTAGCAAGAGCTCTGACTGGAAACGAGAAGCAGTCCTCTGATATTTTCTGCTTCTCCTTGCAATTAGCTGCACACTTGGTATATATCACAATGCTGGCAAAGACATTAGAACATAGCTGTGAGGGATGCTGCACTCACAGCAGGTGCAGCACAAGAAGAAAATATTTGACATCGCTTTAGATGTTTGATTTCCTAGTGTCTACTACAATTATCCTGGAGACCAGCAAGTGCATAGTCAGAATTTATGGGCTATCAAACTCCTACTTTTAGCAGAAAATGTTTAGTGAAAAAAATAATGATGAGCCAAAAAATAAACTACATGCTCCAGATACTATTATTATTAATATAATACTAAAAATGTTTCCTGTGAAATAGAATTAGCAGTAAATCAGTGTGTTTTACACGACTAACAAGAAAATTCAAAACACAATCAAATGGCCACTACATATGTAAGAAGGGTACATGTAAAAGTGCACTTCTTAATCGTACCTTTTTAAAACCATCTATAAGCAAGAAAAAAGCAATACATCAAAACTAAAAGGGAAAAAGTATAATAGGTCAAAATAAAGGCCAAGGCATAGCAGTCTAAATTGGAGAAGGCAAACTAGTTTACATGCTCCAAAATCAGACATTTTGCCCAGAGCAGCAAAAGTAAACTTCTTATAATTTTTGAAGTACCACTAACCTTCATCCCAATCAAGCACTCATATTTAGAAATATTTGCCACGCACAAGTATTCCTGATCCACAGCATTACAAAGTTATCTTCTCATAAAACAGCTTTCTTTATCCTAAATTACTGGCAGAATCCATGCACATCTTGGAGATGTATTATAAATCAATTTTATGGAGACTCCTACTGATTTCAAAACCCGTTAGAACAGTTTATAGATTACCAAAGAATGACTACTAAAATTTATTTTTTGTCATACAGTTTATGAACACGCATTATCTGCCGAAGTTTGCCTCTAATTTGCAAAAGAGAAAGTAGGATTCCAGTACTAATACTGACACAGTTTTTGCTCCTATGAAATGAGCAATTATCAATTATCAAATTTAGAACGTTGTCTGAATAGGGAACACTCCAGCACCTGATATAAGGAGACTGCTTCCAGCTTTTCTGTTAAGGATTCAAAGAAATAACTCCAGATTAAAAGTCTGAGCTGCAACAGTTTGAGCTTAGGAAAGACACCTCTGTGCAGCAACTACAGTATTTACATATCTGAAGATAAGACAGGAGGTGATGTGTAATAGTAACTGGCAGCAGAATTACCCTGTAAATAACATTCAGGAAATTTACAGTGTTCTGTAAAGAACACTCTGGTAAATGCAGTGTAGTGAACTGAGAGGGGCTGTTCCCAGTGATCAGTTCTTGAAAAGGTAACAGGCAGAGAGTACTTTACTCAGCTACGGAAAAGAAAAAAATGCAACTGTTGGGTCCAAAATTTTAATAGAAGCAACTTCACACTGAGGGACATGTAAAAAATACGTCTTTATTATGACTAATGCCACAGTGACTAGTGAGTTAATTGGAAATGCCTTGGCCGGATTCATTGACACTCAGTTTTTCCTGAATGTACTGATTCTGAAACTTTTTTAACCAAACTGCAATCTCCCCTCCCTTCACCAGCACCCTGATCCTGATGTTTATAACTTACTGCCAGCAGAAAATCCACCATACAATGCTGAATGTAACACTTGAAACATATCAGGCAAAGACAACATTCTATCATAGAGAAGCCGATATTCCCCACAAGGAGGACACAGAAAATCTATCTGAATATATGAGAAAAGCTTGTAATTGTGCTTTAACATGTCCCAGGAAAAAGCTGCTCATAAAACAGCTTTCTTTATCCTAAATTACTGACATAACCCATGCACATCTTGGAGATGTATTATAAATCAACTTTATGCAACCATTATGAAAGTCAAAGACTCGACCTCAGTTTTACATGTAAAGAAACAGCTACTATAGGAGAAAGAAAAATGTCAGCTCATTAAAGCACTTCAAAGATTGGCTGGGAAGTACCACTGGAGAAGTCTTCAGAAAAGGACTGAAGGGTGATGCAAAATCTTACACTCTGCCTCAGAATATTGCAAGATGAACACGAGGAAATTCAGAGATAAACACAGTGAAATTATCTACCAATTCACAACACTTGCAGATTGAAGTGAAAGAGAAAATGGAGAACCCATGGTGAAGAAAGCTTGTTTGCACTTTATACACTGAAAACAGTTTTCCACACCAGATGACCAACAGACATGGAAATATGAGTGTTACAATGCTGCCATGCTCAGCAAGACCAGTGGCAAACACATCTAGTAAAGGAGTCACAGAAAACTAAATTGCTCAAAGACATTCTATTTATCACATGTGTATTTGCAATGCTTCTAAAAGATCCAAAGAGAAAGTCTGGGACAGTTCCTCCTCTTTTTCAGGCATGTGGAAATGTCTCATCCCCACACAAAGTTTTCATAGCAATACAGTCATGATCAAGTAGAAAGCGTCTTGAGGCAATGAACTTCTGGAATGCCATTTTTTCTTTAATATTACCATGGTCACCTCCCTTAAAAACACTGCATTCTTACACATGAGGAGTAAGAACGAAGAGCAAAGAGAACTTTAAACAGTTTTTTAACTTGATCAGTCTTCTGGTGTAGTACATCAACTTCAGAGAAAATTAAGTGAGGAAAACATTACAACAGCCCAGGGACACTTCTACTTAAATTTTGTGATTACATTTTAAGTGCTCTTTGTCACAGATATCATAAACTGATTAAATCATTTCATGGCTGACCCCTACTGACTATGCTAAGCTAAAAGAGAGGGCTATTAATAACTACCCATTTCTGACAGCTGCCCAGGGGCAATGTAGCCTTTTGCAGCAATAAAATGACTCCCCAGCTCACTTACTGAATGCTAAATATTGATTCATATTATGAGTGTTGTCAAACACAGACTGCAGTTCTGAAGATCCGTACTGGCAGGTCATCAGGAATAGCATTAGCAAATGTCAGGTCAGGAATCAAAGGGCTGCTGGACTCTTTAGGGATCAGATTTATCGATTCCATAAAATGTGAAACAGATCAAGTACTTGTGATGATGGAAACAGTCACGGCAGAATGAGGCTGAGCCTAGCACGATGCGTATCTCAGAAGAGAAGCATCACACAAAAATGTTGACTATTGAAAATAATTTTAAAGGTTAGGATGACCATGACAAGGAGGACTGAAGATGCAGGCCCACTAAAGACCTTTTTAGGGCTAAAAGTCAGACTTTGAACATGTACTTGACCAAAGCCACATATCTTGCTTGCTCACACAGGAGACCATACAGCTGGTCTTAAGTATCTGTTCAAATTAATATTGGTGCTGTTCAGATCAAGCTAATGAATACTATAATGAACAGATGAAATCCAATAAAACTAAGAGGTCTACGACAATTAAGATGATCTGAGTAAGATAAGGTATTATTTTGTGTCTTCAATTGTAAGAAACATATCCTGAATTCCAAATGCCAAAATTATTTTTATTCCATTATTTCACATTTTGTCATTACCAGCAGTATTTTATTTAATGAAAATATATTTCAGGACTTCATAAGACTGTGAGTTCATACAGGCTGACATTTTAAAATTTTTCCTCAGCTATGAAAAGATCTGGCGTCAAGTCATGGAAAGTGAATGTGAAATATTACATGAGGGTTGAGGACAGAAAAGCCTGGAAGCTTCTTGCTTCTTCCTTAAATTGGATACCGACATTTCTTCTCTTTTTATCCTTTCACATCACTTTCTTTTAATTGAACCACTAGTAATGATTAGATCAGTTTGCAATGTGATAGATTTTCTGTTAAAAGTAAGTCCAAGTAAAAGGACAACCAACCATATATATGTTCCATGTAGCCAGGAATCTTACTAAGCAAACATTTGTACCCTGGGAATCCCAGACACTGAATGGTGTCCCTGTCCATGGCAGGAGGGTAGAAACCTGATGATCATTAAAACCCCTCTAATCTAATCCAAACCATTCTGGGATTCCATTTAATACTCAAAGAAGTAAAGTCTACTCTAAAACTCAACATTTATTTGGATGAAGGAAATACTATACAAATTCTAATCAGGGAATATCAAATGTTATGTTTTCTTAATGTTGACTTGACTACCTTGGCCTAAAGGAGTATTTTTACATCAGTGAATAAATACTCAAATGGGTTTTCAATAATTTGAAATTACTTTAACTCAGCTATATGTGATTTTTTCAAACATGTCACAATTTTTGTTGTTATTGTAAAGTTAAAATAGACAATTTTTCAATATCCAGAACACTATTCAGAGAATTGGTATAAAGAAAAACCTCCATTTAACTTTTGCATTGGATATCTGAATTGTAATTAGGATGTCTGTAAAGAGAAAAGTGTTCCCAGATAATATCCCTGTATACTGTATTCCCTGCATGTTCTCTTTCAGAGAATCAGAAATCAAATCACAAATCTAACTATACCATTTGATGCTAACATAGGACACAAGAACTCAATAAAAGACGGTAATTACAAATAATAGACTTGAAAATTAATGGTTTCAACAAACCACAATTTAAAAAAAATATAAACACTGATGATTTAAAATTGTAAAGAAACTGCTTGAGAACCTAAGATAGTTATTAATGGACAAATAATTCCAAAAGAAGGCACAGAAATACACAAACAATATATTGTATTTTGAATTGCTTAAAATCTAAATAGGATGCCAACATAAAGCATTTTAAAATTAATTGCTTCATTAAATATATAAAATTTAATGTCAGAAACAAATCTTAAATAAGTTAATCATAAATGTTTAAACAAAACTGTAGCTTCTACGATACATATGGACATTTTGATGCTAACAGAGCTGGTTTTACCTGCTGTGTCCTTAAATTCTGATTATTGTATAAAGAAAAAGGTAGGAATCATCTGGAATAGATTTCTGACAGAAAAATAATTTCAAGATTTTCAGAAAAAAGCTCTAAAAAAAAACATTTTCTGTACGAGATACATATCCCCTAATTTGAACATTGTCCCATCTAGAAAGCTCCTGAGGAAATCACCTCAGTGACTTGGTCTAGTGACTGGAACTACTATGGAAAATATTCAGTTTTATTTCACCACCTGCTTCAACTAATCCAAGGTGGTATCACCACACAAACAGTAGTGCAGGTTCTCTCTCCTTTCCAACAGACATTTCTGCCCACACAGACACCTGCCAAGCCAGAAAAAGCTTTTTTTGTGGTGGTCTTGGGACAATTAATTCTTCTACACATCAAGTTTCCTGAACTTACTTGCTTTGGGTTTACATCAGGTAGGGATGAAAGGAGAGAGGGCACATGCTGGCAGTATGAGGAGCAGGAACAACAACATTTTAGGAGAAATACACAGTGTGGTTTAGGTGTAATGTGAAATAGCTCTCTCTGGGTGCAGTCCTGTGACAGTGACCAGCAGATCACTGCTACTTATCAAGAGAGGTCCTTTCTCCTCACCACCCATCCTTCAGCTTTTCTCCTTCCCTGCTCTGCACTGACACTACACCTTATACTCTGAAACCTCATTGTGTTTATCCCACTGCAAATAAGCTCAATTTACCGATGGAGAGCAAATCCATAAAA